>NC_057797.1:414661441-414668752 GCF_018294505.1 Triticum aestivum | reverse complement strand
CGCCCCGCAAGCCGCCGCCCGCCGCTGCCTCGCCTTGCCGGACCACTCGCCAGAGGTAGCCGCCGCGCCCCGCCGCCGGTTTTTTTTATAAAGACCGTTCGTTTTTTTAGAAACCCTAGATCCGTTTTTTTCGGATTCGCTGTTTTTTTCTCGGTTCTTCTAGTTAGCGGACGTTCGTCCGAACGTTTGTTTTAACGAACGGTTCGTCGCCCGTTAGTTACAACTAATGAACGCTCGTTCGTTAGTCTGTTCGTGAGTTTTCTTTTATCGGATTTATTCCGTGATTTTCTCTGATCGCGATTTCTGATCCGATCTTAGATTCTGTTTATCTTTTCGCTCGTTTATCTGAATCAGGTGATTCAAGCACCTGGAGTTTCGTCTCGAAACCCTCTTTCCGGTTAATCAACTCAAACAAGTTTTTGCTACTGTAAAATTTGACCTAAGTTCAAATTAGTAAACGAAGTGATTTTCTTTCGCCGTTTCACTTTCGTTGCTCCATTTGATTTGATTCTTTTTGCGTACCGGAGTTCTTAAGTTGAACTTTCTAGTCAACCTCTCTTATTTGAGTTTTGCTTGTGCATCGTTGTTTGTTACTTATGTATGTTATTGTTTGCTTGCGATATAATTCCCGGAGTGCGAAGCGTGTTACTACGAGTCTCTAGGATTCGCGGATCGTCAGCAAGGCAAGTAATACTTTGATCATATCCCATTATTACCCAGTTTTTATGCATTAGTTCCAATCCTCAAACATTGCATGATTAGGATGTCATTAACTTGTGGGTTGGGAAGTAGTTGCTGAGGTAGAACCTATTGCCCTGTTATATTCAAACCCTTGGGAGTTACTTCTACGTATTGCTTATATTGCTATGCTATGCTCGTAGACGTGGTTTGGGTTTGAGTGAAATTCATGTCAGATGTGAGATTGTTAATTAATGGTTCAACTTAAGGTGGCAACTTAATCAAACAACTGGGTGGATTGAGGCACCTGGGGAACCCAGTGTTGTCTGTATTTTTTTGGAAATCCCGGGGTACCCGTGTGATCTTCCTATGGACCGCCACCCAGGCTCAAAGGGAACTGAGATGATTCATGCTAGAAACTTCCATGTGCAGCCACAAGCTATTATGGGCTCTAGCATAGTTGAGTAAGTTACGTGAAGCTCTTGAAGAGGTAGATCAGCAGGTATTGGGTTTTGTAGGTTTGGTATGGTCTACCCGGAGTAGAGAGTTAACGTTTCTGAAAGATTGTGTCTCGGTCATCCATTTCTCAAACACCATGTAGTGCGAGAAATCCAACGGAGGCGATCGAGTCTTGTGGGGAAAAGTGCACAAACCTCTGCAGAGTGTACAGTCTAATCATGGTTAGCCGTGTCCCCGGTTATGGACAATTCTTGAGTATCTAGTACTTGGGTTATCACATGTATCTCACCATGTTTAATTAATACTGTTGGGTTGTTAATCACTTTAATTGGGATTGAGTTGGGGGTACCTTCTCAATGTTGTTTCAACCACCATGATAGTTAAATTAAAATCTATTCCTTTGTTGTAGGGAAAAATTAGCTTTTCACAAAACTATAACCATAGAGCTTTCCACCAGCCATATATGCATGTAGTGATAGCATTATTCTGTTTCTGCTCTACTGTGTTATATTGCCAGCATATTCCATGTGCTGACCCGTTTTCGGGCTGCAACGTATTATGTTGCAGACTTTTCAGACGAGGAGTAAGGTTCGTTAGGTCGTTGCCGTGCAGCTCAGCTATGCCGTTGGAGTTGATGGACTCACCTTATCTTGCAAGCCTTCCGCTGTTATCGTATTAGATGGCCTTAAGCCATATTCTTGTAATAAGTTCTCTTTGGAGACATTCGATGTAATAAGTGTGTGATTGCTACTCTGTTATAAATCCTTCGAGTACTGTGTGTGTCAGCATTACCGATCCAGGGATGACACTAAAGCACAAAGACTTGACCATCTGAGGTCGGGTCGCTACAAGATGGTATCAGAGCACACGCTGAGTGTAGGACACGACCACTAAGATATACCCTAGGTCACAGTTCTCTTCTCATTTCTGACTCCTCTCCATTTTCTACTGTTTAGGATGACGGAGATGAAGAACAAGTTTGCACAACCGGATGAAGACACACCTTTTGGACGCCACTTGAAGGAAGTCACTAGGTACTTGAACATTGGAATACCAAGCTTCACCGGGACGTACAACGCCACTTTACCAGAAGAAGCGCGATGGATGATTCAAGTACAAGTTCCAGGAAGGACGTTCTCGCCAACTTCTAAACCCATAGAATTTTCTTTCGAAGCACCCACCTGGAGTCTAGGCAAGAGCATGGCAGCCCACATTACCATGGGACGCATTGGAGAAGTTTACAACGGGGAGCTTAAGGACACTATCTACCAAATATGTGGGCGCCGAGACGAGCAATGGGAAGTAATCAGCACCAGGAAGGATAAATCCATTGCAGCTTTCATCCAGGAATTAAACCAACACATCTGACGTCAGGAAAACCAGATGTGCGCAGACATGATGGACTTGAAGAAGGTGAAGACTAGGATCATCGAGCTGGAGGAAGAACTCAAGTTTAACCGCGATGGATATGAGGAGGAAATCAAGACACTACTGCAGAAGAATGACGACTTAGTCAAGAAGATCGGAGTATTCATGGGAGGACCAGCACCAATAGAAGAAGAAGAAGAAGAACCCAAGGAAATACGCCCCGAGGACTACATCATCATCGACGACACCGATTCCGATCCTAGTGATGATGACTTTGAAGAAGAAGCTGGAGCAGACATCATGGAGTCTTCCACCGATCAAAATTTCTAGATGACTACCATATATCACTAGTAATTCCCCCATGTATTTAGTGGTAGTTGAGCACTTGTGCGATAGTTCTAGATCGTTTGTATGCCCTTGCTTGATTGATTGAGTGAAATGATTGTGTTTGTCTCATGTGCATATGGGTAGTGTTTTCTCATTAGACCTCTTCTATTCTAAATCTCTCCCATCTAAACCCCTCAGATGCCTGCGAGACATGACCCCGGTTTTGCTTTCCCACCGGAGCTCACCCAGTTGATCCAGCAGCAGAATGCCTTGATGCAATTGCTAGTTCAGAACCAGGGCAACAACAACAACAACAACAACAACCCTCCGCTAGTGGACAACCTAGCCCGTTTTCTAAGGTTACAGCCACCAGTATCTTCCAGTAGCATCGAGCCTATAGTTGCTGATGATTGGCTATGCCGTATTGGAAGGGAGTTGAACACCGTAGGTTGCACAGATGCTAAGAGGGTGCGCTTTGCCGCACATCAATTGGATGGACCAGTAGCCTCATGGTGGAAGAATTACACATCCACTTTTCCCGTAGCCAACATCACTTGGGACCAGTTACAGCAAGCTTTCCGCACCACCCATGTCTCAACTGGAGCTATGCAGATGAAGAAGCGGGAGTTCCGCAACCTACGCCAGGGGAACCGTACTGTGGCTCAGTACATGGATGAGTTTAGCAAGTTATTACGCTATGCCCCTGATGATGTGGCCACAGATGCCGTGAAGCAGGAGAAGTTTATGGAAGGGCTGAATGATGAGATGAGCATGCAGTTGATGGTAGCAACCTTCAACAACTACCAGGAGTTGGTAGATAAGGCTCTTATGATTGAAGGGAAACAGCAGCAGATTGAGAGCCGCAAGAGAAAGTATGGACAAGGGAAGTATAACTCAGGAGCTCAGCAGAAGCCTCGCCTAACCCCGAACTTGGGAGGACTTGTTCACAACCATGGAGGTCACAACCACACTGGAGGAGGATCACATAACCATAGTGGTGCTAAGAATGGGAATGGGAACTGAGCTAACAACAATCAGAACCGCTCCAACCCGTCCACTCCCACCAAAAGAGACTTAAGTCAGGTTACCTCTTTTAAGTGTGGGAAGACAGGGTACTATGACAATGATTGCCCCGAAGGAAGGAATGGAAACAGAAATGGAAGCGCTGGGAAGAAGCCCAATCCATTCAACAAAGGACAAGTGAACCACGTTAACATGGAGGAGGTTGAAGAGCAGCCGGACGTGGTAATAGGTATGTTTTTGGTTAAGTCATTTACCGCTCTTGTTCTTTTCGATACTAGTGCATCGCATTCATACATATCAAGGGGATTCGTGGATAAGTCTAAACTACCAACCCAAACCCTTAGGACCCCTCTTTTAGTGAGTTCACCCGGAGCAGAATATATGGCAAGCCGATGGTGTGACCAGATACCCTTAACCATTGGCACACATATGTTTCCGTCCGACCTAATTATCTTGGAGTCGCAAGGATTGGATGTGATATTGGGTATGGACTGGATGTCAAAGTATGGAGGAAGCACTGACTGTGCGAGTAAGTCGATTTATCTCACCACCCCGGAGGGAAAAAGGATTAAGTATGTGTCTAGGCATGTGCCAAAAAGGAGCCAAGTGAATGCCCTTACGGGAATTGTTTAGGAGGAAGTGCCGGTAGTAAAGGATTACCCGGATGTTTTCCCAGAGGAGTTACCAGGCATGCCACCGGACAGAGACATTGAGTTTTTGATAGAGTTGTTACTAGGAACAGGACCAATATCCAAGAGACCCTATCGGATGCCCGCAAATGTTCTGGAAGAAATTAAGAAACAGATCAAGGAGTTATTGGATAAAGGATAGATCCGAAGAAGTTCATCACCTTGGGGAGCCCCAGTACTTTTGGTTGAGAAGAAGGATAAATCCCTAAGGATGGTTGTTGATTATCGAGCCTTGAATGAAGTGACGATAAAGAACAAGTACCCACTGCCGATGATCAACGATCTGTTTGATCAGTTGCAAGGAGCTAAAGTGTTCTCAAAGATTGATTTACGATCAGGGTATCATCAGTTGAAGATACGAGAGAAGGACATACCAAAGACGGCGTTCACAACGCGATATGGATTATACGAGTACACGGTCATGTCGTTTGGACTGACTAACGCCCCTGCCTATTTCATGAGCATGATGAACAAGGTGTTCATGGAGTATTTGGACAAGTTTGTTGTGGTGTTTGTTGATGATATCATGGTATACTCGAAGAATGAGGAGGAGCACAAAGAGCATTTGCGTTTAGTTCTCGAGAAGCTCAGGGAACACCAGTTGTATGCTAAGTTTAGCAAATGCGAGTTTTGGCTGAAGGAAGTCAGATTCCTTGGACATGTTATATCAGGAGAAGGTATAGCAGTAGACCCCAGCAAGGTTCAGTCAGTCACTGAATGGTTGGCACCCACCTCAGTTAGCGAGATCCGCAGTTTTCTTGGACTCGAAGGATACTACCGGAGATTCATTAAGAATTTTTCCAAGATTGCAAAACCAATGACTGAACTGTTGAAGAAGGATACCAAGTTTAAATGGACAGAATATTGTGAAGCAAGTTTCCAGGAGTTGAAGAAACGTTTGACTACAGCCCCAGTGCTAGTACTGCCAGATATACATAAGGAGTACCAAGTGTATTGCGACGCCTCTCGCTTAGGACTTGGATGTGTGCTTATGCAGGACGGAAGAGTTGTTTCGTATGCCTCACGACAACTAAAACCTCATGAGTTGAATTATGCTATGCATGATTTGGAGCTAGCGGCCGTAGTGCATGCGTTGAAGACTTGGAGACATTACCTTATTGGAAACCATTGTGATGTGTACACGGATCACAAGAATTTGAAGTACATCTTCACCCACAAGGAGTTGAACCTTAGGCAGAGGAGATGGTTGGAGCTTATAAAGGATTATGACATGAAGCTACACTATCATCCAGGAAAGGCCAATGTCGTAGCAGACGCATTGAGTCGGAAGAGTTATGCTAATATCCTTGAAAGTAAAGGACTGCCGAAGGAATTAGCAAAGGACATCATGGAACTTCGATTAGATATTGTACCTAGAAGGTTCATTGCCACAATGGAGGTTCAGTCGACATTGCTGGACAAGATTCGGGAAGCTCGGAAAGATGATAAAGAGATTGCCGGGATGAAGGAGAAGATGGGCAAAGGAAAGGCCAAAGGTTTTCGTGAAGATGAGCACGATACCCTATGGTTTGAGGACCGAGTTTATGTGCCCAACAACCAGGAGATCAGGAAGTTAATACTTAAAGAGGCCCATGACTCACCATACTCGATACACACCGGAAACACCAAGATGCATTTGGATTTGAAGGAATGTTTCTGGTAGACTGGTATGAAGAAGGATATTGCCGAGTATGTAGCCGTATGTGATGTATGTCAGAGAGTTAAGGCAGAACATCAGAAGCCAGCAGGACTGTTACAGCCTATGCCAATACCCGAATGGAAGTGGGATAAACTTGGCATGGACTTTATCACCGGATTACCCAAGACTAAAGCAGGATATGATTCCATATGGGTAGTAGTTGATCGTTTGACCAAAGTAGCTCACTTCATCCCAGTGAAAACCACCTATACAAGTGCAAAGTTGGCCAAGATCTATACGTCCAGGATCGTATGTCTGCATGGAGTTCCGAGGATCATCGTATCGGATCGAGGAACACAGTTTACTTCAAAGTTTTGGCATCAGTTACACCAGACCCTATTTTCTAGCCAACCCAAATCTCGAGGGCGAGATTCATCTTAAGGGGGGTAGGTTTGTAACATCCCAAATTTTCAATTTGGAATGTTATACATAGATCATCCATGCATATCATGATTTATTGCACTTCCGTTCCGCAATCCTCTCGCAATCCTAAGCAACTCAAGGACCCACGGAGAGAGTTGGGGATTTTCCGGTTTTCATATTTGATTTTTATCAAATAATGAAACGAGGATTTTGATTTTAATATTTTTTCTCTCCAAAAAATATTTCATATTAAATCAAATGAGTGGAGATAATATGACTTCTCCAAAATAATTGAAATATTGGAGGAAAAATATTAAAATCATTTATTGGATTTTATTTGGTTTTATTCAGATTTTATTTGCATTAGAAAAATTGCATGTTTTCAAAATTGCATTTTAGGGCCAAGAAAATGTTCAACTCATCCTAAATATTTTATTTAGACGGTGAAAATTTGTTTTGGCATTTTTAGGTTTTTATTCATTCTTTTTTTGATTTTATTTCGGTCGGCGAAGTTTTTTTTAAAAAGGGTTCCCGCGCCGACTAGGCCTAAGCCCCAGCCGCGTCAGGCCGCCGCCGCCGCCTCCTGCGTGCGCGCGCCGCCGCCGCCGCCACTCGGACCGGAGTCCGAGTTGGACTCCGCCTCCGCCGCGCCTTGCCCCCTCCTCCAAGTCGCTGCCCCACCCCCTTTATATACGCCGTCACCCC
>NC_057797.1:414639765-414660857 GCF_018294505.1 Triticum aestivum | reverse complement strand
GCTTCCTCGCCTCGCCGGACCTATCGCCGGAGGTAGCCGCCGCGCCCCGCCGTCGGTTTTTTTATAAAGACCGTTCGGTTTTTTAGAAACCCTAGATCCGTTTTTTTTCGGATTCGCCATTTTTTTCTCGGTTCTTCTAGTTAGCGGACATTCATCCGAACGTTCGTTTTAACGAATGGTTCCTTGCCCGTTAGTTACAACTAACGAACGCTCGTTCGTTATTCTGTTCGTGAGTTTTCTTTTATCGGATTTATTCCGCGATTTTCTCTGATCGTGATTTCTGATTCGATCTTAGATTCTGTTTATCTATTCACTCGTTTATCGGAATCAGGCGATTCAAGTGCCTGGAGTTTTGTCTCGAAACCCTCTTTCCGGTTAATCAACTCAAACAAGTTTTTGCTAATCTAATATTTGACCTAAGTTCAAATTAGTAAACGAAGTGGTTTTCTTTCGCTGTTTGACTTTTGTTGCTCCATTTGATTTGATTCTTTTTGCGTACCGGAGTTCTTAAGTTCAACTTTCTGGTCAACCTCTCTTATTTGAGTTTTTCTTGTGCATCGTTGTTTGTTACTTATGTATGTTATTGTTTGCTTGCGATATAATTCCCGGAGTGCGAAGCGTGTTACTACGAGTCTCTAGGATTCGCGGATCGTCAGCAAGGCAAGTAACACTTTGATCATATCCCATTATTACCCAGTTTTCATGCATTAGTTCCAATCCTCAAACATTGCATGATTAGGATGTCATTAACTTGTGGGTTGGGAAGTAGTTGCTGAGGTAGAACCTATTGCCCTGTTATATTCAAACCCTTGGGAGTTACTTCTACGTATTGCTTATATTGCCATGCTATGATCGTAGACGTGGTTTGGGTTTGAGTGAAATTCATGTCAGATGTGAGATTGTTAATTAATGGTTCAACTTAAGGTGGCAACTTAATCAAACAACTGGGTGGATTGAGGCACCTGGGGAACCCAGTGTTGTCTGTATTTTTTTGGAAATCCCGGGGTACCCGTGTGATCTTCCTATGGACCGCCACCCAGGCTCAAAGGGAACTGAGATGATTCATGCTAGGAACTTCCTTGTGCAGCCACAAGCTATTGTGGGCTCTAGCATAGTTGAGTAAGTTACGTGAAGCTCTTGAAGAGGTAGATCAGCAGGTAGTGGGTTTTGTAGGTTTGGTATGGTCTACCCGGAGTAGAGAGTTAACGTTTCTGAAAGATTGTGTCTCGGTCATCCGTTTCTCAAACACCATGTAGTGCGAGAAATCCAATGGAGGCGATCGAGTCTTGTGGGGAAAAGTGCGCAAACCTCTGGAGAGTGTACAATCTAATCATGGTTAGACGTGTCCCCGGTTATGGACAATTCTTGAGTATCTTGTACTTGGGTTATCACATGTATCTCACCATGTTTAATTAATACTGTTGGGTTGTTAATCACTTTAATTGGGATTGAGTTGGGGGTACCTTCTCAATGATGTTTCAACCACCATGATAGTTAAATTAAAATCTATTCCTTTGTTGTAGGGAAAAATTAGCTTTTCGCAAAACTATAACCATAGAGCTTCCCACCAGCCATATATGCATGTAGTGATAGCATTATTCTGTTTCTGCTCTACTGTGTTATATTGCCAGCATATTCCATGTGCTGACCCGTTTTCGGGCTGCAATGTATTATGTTGCAGACTTTTTAGACGAGGAGTAAGGTTCGTTAGGTCGTTGCCGTGCAGCTCAGCTATGCCGTTGGAGTTGATGGACTCACCTTTTCTTCCAAGACTTCCGCTGTTATCGTATTAGATGGCCTTAAGCCATATTCTTGTAATAAGTTCTCTTTGGAGACATTCGATGTAATAAGTGTGTGATTGCTACTCTGTTATAAATCCTTCGAGTGCTGTGTGTGTCAGCATTACTGATCCAGGGATGACACTGAAGCACAGAGACTTGACCATCTGAGGTCGGGTCGCTACAGAGTGGAACTTCCCCAAGATTTGAATTCTCCTAGGATGTCAATATTGGTGCCCCCTGTAGATCCAGGAGGTTCTTCTGCCCGTGTGAGTGCTGCAGGTGGCGTGTCTTCCGAGTGTTTGTTTGATGCTGCTAGCCTTTCCCTAGTTAGGATTGATGGTCTTATAGAAACTGTTTGTGGGAGATGGCCCATGTTCCGACAACTGTTGAGCGTCTTAGTCGCGTTGATGGGATTCTTCCTCCCGGCCATGGTTTCGATGCCAAGTCTTCAAAGGAGGTTTTGTCAATTGAAGCAAGATTTCTTGATGAGCTTCGTCAGAGCACTTCCCACCTCTGGACTAGCTTTGGGCTGTTCAAGGAAATGCAGGATGCTCGTTGCAAGCCTTTTGAAGATGAGGCTAGTGTTGTTGTCAGACAGATTCAAAGGCAAGATTCTGTTCGTTTGGGTCGTGAAGGAGGCCATGTGGAGCATACCGAAGAGGTTTGTTTATGTTGGCTTTTGATACTTCTTTGCATTAATGTTGATTATTAGCTTTCAGTTATTACTGTTTTTAGTCATAGGTGACCCTTATTGATTTCATGTGTCCTAAACTTCTTCTTTTTAGTATTAGTGTTTCCTAGGTGACCTTCTCTTTTTACAGTGTCTGAAATTTAGGGGCTATAGCACCTGAACTTTTGAGCTTTCCATAAATGGCCCTTTTTGTTCCCTTTTGTATTATAGTGGTTTAATACCTGACCTTCTATGTTTACTGTATTTTGGACTTCCACTATGTGTTAGTGGTCATAGCTGACCTTCTTTAATTATGTAATCTGAACTTCTGCTGATTAGACATTTGTGTTCTATATGATTTTTTTTGTAGACTGTTGATGATGGTGCTAGGGTTGAGGAGGATGTTTTACCTGAAAGCGCAACTGCCCCTATGGATGAACCTGCTCCCGCAAGTGATATATTAGTTGATGAGGTTCATAGCAGTGATCATAAAGTACCATTTTTCTTGTCCATTTGTTTCCTTTTTATTTTGCTTTGTTGTACATTTTGTCGCTATGTGCCCATTTGTAATGACTTTCTGTTCTTGCTGCAGAATGACGATGCTAGTGTTTCTCCAGATCAGACATTCCTGGTGCCTGCCACGTCCTTGTCTGCTCCGACAGGGTGGACCCAACTGAACCTCAGTCGTCTGTTGGCGCTGGGGTTTCTGATGCTGAGCAGTGATATGTCTCCAACGTATCTATAATTTTTTATTGTTCCATGCTGTTTTATTATCAATCTTGGATGTTTTATAATCATTTTATATCATTTTTTGGTACTAACCTATTGACATAGTGCCAAGTGTCAGTTGTTGTTTTCCCATGTTTTTTACATCGCAGAAAATCAATATCAAACGGAGTCCAAATGCCATGAAACTTTACGGAGATTTTTTATGGACCCGAGGGAAAATTTTGGGCCCTGGTTGCACCTGGGGGAGTCCCGAGGAGGGGACAACCCACCAGGGCACGCCCTGGTGGGTTGTGCCCACCTCGGGTGCCCCTGGACAGCCTCTTTGCTCTATAAATACCCCAAAAATCGCAGAACCCTAGGGGAGTCGACGAAATATTCATCCAGCCGCCGCAGAGTACAGAACCACCAGATCCAATCTAGACACCATCACAAAGGGGTTCACCACTTCCATTGGTGCCTCTCCGATGATGCGTGAGTAGTTCTTTGTAAACCTTCGGGTCCGTAGTTAGTAGCTAGATGGCTTCATCTCTCTCTCTCTTGATTCTCAATACAATGGTCTCTTGGAGGTCCATATGATGTAACTCTTTTGCAGTGTGTTTGTTGGGATCGATGAACTTTGAGTTTATGATCAGATCTATCTTTTTATATCCATGAAAGTATTTGAGTTTCTTTGATCTCTTTTATGCATGATTTCTTATAGCCTTGTATTTCTTCTATGTTATTTGGGTTTTTTTTGGCCAACTTGATCTATTTATATTGCAATGGGAAGAGGTGCCCGGTAGCGGGTTCGATCTTACGGTGCTTGATCCCAGTGACAGAAAGGGTACTGACACGTATGTATCGTTGCTACTAAGGATAAAAAGATGGGATCTATATCTACCGGCCTAGATAAACGGATCTCGTCTACATCATGTCATCGTTCTTATTGCATTACTCTATTTTTCCATGAACTTAATACACTAGATGCATGTTGGACAACGGTCGATGTGTGGAGTAATAGTAGTAGATGTAGGCAGGAGTCGATCTACTAATCTTGGACGTGATGCCTATGTAATGATCATTGCCTGGATATCGTCATAATTATTTGAGGTTCTATCAATTGCCCAACAGTAATTTCTTTACCCACCGTTTGCTATTTTTCTTGAGAGAAGCCACTAGTGAAACCTACGGCCCCTGGTCTTTTTTCTCATATATTTGCTTGCGATCTATTTTTCTCTTTCTTTTATTTTCAGATCTATTAAACCAAAAATACTTTGCTACACTTTATTTTATTTGCGATCTATTATTTCAATCTATCACAACTTTCTCCCGTCCACGCACCGTTTGAGGCGCCGTTACCCGAAAGGGATTGACAACCCCTTTAACACGTTGGGTTGCGAGTGGTTGTTATTTGTGTGCACGGGCTATTTTATGTTGTGTTGCTTGGTTCTCCTACTGGTTCGATAACCTTGGTTTCATATCTGAGGGAAATATCTACCGCCGCTGTGCTGCATCATCCTTTCGTCTTTGGGGAAATACCGACGTAGCTTCAAGCGACATCAAGCAGGGCAAGACAGCTGGAGATATTACTTTGGAGAAAGATCCCATCGAGGCTGCTGTTGAGACTGATGGTAGTGCTGCTGCAGGCCCGGAGAAGTCTCCTGCAGCAGAGCCATCAGTTGCTGTTGATGCTGGTTCTCCAGATCTTCCTAGTGCAGCACAACCAACAGTTTTTGTTGTTTCAGATTCTCCAGCTGCTCCAGCTGCTGCTGGTGTCCTTGCCGACGACACTGCAATGTCTACTAGAGATGGCGATGAAGAGACTGAAAGCGATAGCTTGGGAGAGGAGGTTGATCATTCCAGTGCTGCAACTGGTCTAGGCAAGAATCCATAAAGAGAGGAGCATGCTTCTCTCTTCTTTCCCTATCCCCGTCCCTTTTGTTATTGGTTTTGGTCCATGATATCCCAGTGTACTCCCTGTGTGGTGCAAGTTGAACTTCTGGTTTGTGCTTTGTCGCTTGGTTTGTAAATAAAATTAAGTGAACCTATTTCTATGTGGGGGAAGGTTTGTAATGCATGGATTGTGATGTTTATAATCCTGTGGTTTTATCTTTTCTGGTGTAGCAGCTGAGATGTGCTTGTGTTTGTTTGTTGCTCCTGTCGTGGTCTATGTGCTTGAATGTTGCTCTTAATTTTTATTTCTTTTGCTGAGTAGATAGTGAACTTGCTGTCGTCCGAAAGAAGGTTGATGACTTTTATTTCAGTGTAACTAGGCTTAAGAATGATCGTTCTAAGAGGTGAGTGCAGCAGGTCAGAATTTACATCCATCTACCCCTATGAACACCCCTATGAACTACTTGTGGTTTTATACCTGAACTTGTTTACTCTCTGTTGCTGAACTTATTTTACTTCTCTAGTGCTGAACATCTATCTTTTTGTAGTGCCTGTTGTGATGTAGCTAAACTTCTGTGCTTATATATGTGATGAACTTCTTGAGTTCCTGATGCTGAACTTCTTTTACTTTCTATTGCTTGTTTTAAATCGAAAATTATGTTCCAAAACAATGAGTGTGAAGCTATTGTTGAAGATGTCGCAATATCCTTTTCTGCTCGCGGAATGCTTCGATCTAATGTAGCTGAGGTTGCACCTTATTGTCTACGTGTGAAATGCCAGGGATCAGATAAACTCATCTTGCCGTATTGGGTTTGTGTAAGTCAACCCTATAGTAATTTCTTTTCTGTTTTGTTCTTTACCATTTTAGTTAAAACTTGTTTGTCTCATTTGTATTTTCATATGTTGATGTTGTCTGCATTATTTTAGGACAAGATTTTATAGGTCATTTTGATTCCCGTGTGAGGAAGTACTTCTTGGCGACTGGTCCAGATAGCATGGATGCACATGATTCTGTAAGCAATATCTTGTTCTTTGTCTCTGTATTAGTTTGCACTTGCACTGTGATCCACTCTATTTATATTGTTTTATTTTTCTTTGTACCATTTGATATTAATTTTCAGTTTTTAATGATTTGTGTGTTTATGTTGCTTCAGGTTGTTTTCCCTACTTCTGACCCACCTGAAATTCCTGCTCACTTGAGTGGTGTTGGTCACTGGGTTTCGATATTTCTTGACCTGAAGAATTCGAGGTTCCAGCTTCTTGACACTTACTATGGACCAAACGATGACTGTGTTGTACGCCTGTTTCCGCGGATGATTGATAACATCAAGAAGCTTTGGAACAATGCCAGCAACGACAGGGAGACACCCTTCAGTCCTCTTTCTATTGACCATTTCGCTTTGGATTGGATTGATGTCTCCCAGCGGACTAACAAGTATGAGTTCCACTTTCTCTCTATCACTTTTGTTTAACTGTAGTTGTACGTAAGCTGCAATGTCTTTTATTCGTTGGCTTTGTTTTTTGTTTTAACACTGTTCTTTGTTTTGTTTGATGACAGTATCGACTGCGGATTCTTCATGCTTACGAATGTTAATTCGTTTCATGAAGGGGTTCTTGCAAATTATTCCCATTAAAATATCACGGATATTAGGAAGACATGGTTGTACTCAATTTCATCTTCTAACTTGTTTGACACAGGCTTCCATGATCTATTTGGCTACTATACATGTAAGTCTTGAAACTTGGACTGCTTACTTGGACTGCAACTTTTATTCTACATGAACTTCAATTTTATCTTTTTTTATTTTGCTTGTGTATTTTGTTTCAGTATTTTTTTTCCTTTCATTGCTTACTTGGATAGGAGCATTTCTTCTACTTGAACTTCAGAGATGATACCTTTTATGCTTTTGTTAGCTGTAGTTGAATGTTTTCCAATTCATTAGTTTTATCCTGAACTGTGCCTTGGGTTGTGCCTGGACTTCATTTAGTTTTTAAATGCAACACACATTTTAGGCCAGGTTGAGTAGTAACCATGTCATCTATATTTGTTGGACTGTACATTGTGTTGTACTTGAACTTTAGTTATATTTAATCGTCTTTTTTTCTTCCTTTTCTTTGACAGTGGAGCCGTTGGACTTGGACGATTACCACTACTCATTCCTTGGGTCACAGGAATACTAGCCTAGTGAGGAATCGATGAGTACAAATCCGAGAGAAGATGATAGCTCTCGAACCCTTATTCCTTCCAAGTTGGGGAAGCAGGCTATCGGTATTTGTGCTGCTCCAAATACCCCTTGCTCCAGGAAGGTTGGTGCAGTTGAAGCAGTCGAAGCAGAGGTGATTTCATCGGATGATGATTTTGAGAAGATTTCTTACCCGAATAATGGTAAATCTGCTGTTGGTACTGTTGTTGGGAGAGGTGGGAAGAATGATGTCATCACCAGGAGGAAACCGACAGTTGAATCTGGCAACATAACTTCCTCCAAGAGAGCATCAAGATTGCCTTTGAATTGGCGTTCTGTTGTCGCTCCCCTAAATAAATAAAGTTAGTCAGTTACCCTCATCTATGCGAGGCCTGGAGGTTGAGACAGTATGTGCTTAGTGAAGATGGTCTGAAGAAGTATTCCGGGTGAGTTTTCTTCTTATTATTTTTGTTGCTGCTAGACATGCTACTTGTTGTGAACTTCTGATGTTATAGTATCTGAACTTCTATTTCATTCTCCTTGCCTTAGAGTTGTGCTTCTAATATTTTCCCATCCTTTTAAATGTGCAGCACAAGCTGCTGCATGTTTTCCATCCCTGGGAATGTGATTGACCTCACAGGACATGTCCTTTATACTCTTTTCGGTGAAGGGAAGCAGATGGAAGGATACGTAATGGATTATCTCATAAACTTGTGGAAGGATAAGCCGGAGACCTCTGATATCTTCTCTTCTGCTGACAGGGTTGTACTGAGTCCCTACTTCATACAGGTTTTAGTTCTTTGTAACCCTATCTCTATTTTTTTCTCTAGTTTTGGTGTAGTGACATTTGGGAGGTGTTTTTAATTCTGTTTTTGTGAATGCAGTACTTCCTCGAGTATGACTTTTTGGCTGCAACAGTTCCAAAATTCGATGCAAAAAATCAGTTAAACTCCTCCCAATGTTTGTTCGCAAGGAAGAAGACCTTCTTAACGCAAAGCTGGTTAGGTTTTTATAACTCTTGCTTTTTTTTAATTTTATGTTCATCCTTTTGCTGAGTTTGTCAAGAAGTTTTTGTTCATCTCAGTTGTTTCAATACTTATGCTTTATAGTTTGTGTTCACCATTATTTTCATTCTCGGCGTTTTTTTATACTATTCGAGCCAATTCACACAAAAGCGCACTACAGTGTATATGTGCTGAATAGATATCGTGGGAGCATTGACATCCTTGATTCACTTCCTTGCACTAATAAGGGAATATCACGAACAAGTTTCCACGGAGACTGCCAAAATATCGTGAGTGTTTCTTAGCCTGAACCTCCCGTCATATTCTCTTTTTTGACATGAAGTTTATTATGCATTCTGTTGACAAAATATTTTTATGTCTCTGTTTTAGTAATACTGCTTGAACTGACTATCATTTGCAGTTGAACTTATGCTATTGTTTAGCTGGATTTTATTCAAGTGTCGCTTTATGTACCTGAACTTAATTATTTTGGTTAAGATGTTTTTGATTTCATCTTATTTGTCAATTCTGATAGATCAAGAGATTTGTTGGGTTGCTCGAGGAGATATACGGCAAGGTTGCGTACAAAGCGAGCAAGCAACCTAACTGGGTGAATATTGCAAAGAGGCCGACTTTTATTGATGTTCCCAAAGCAAGTGAATAATGATTGTGGTTTCTTTGCCGTGAAGTTCTGCTCTATATATGATGGCGATGAGCTTGTTGAAGATTTCGGTGATGCGCAAGTATGTTTTGTCCTTGTTCTTGTCTCATCATCCTTTTTCTTGTGTGTTTTTGCCGAGACGCTCTTGCTGTGGTTTTAGTTATCCTTTACTAAACCATCATTTCATTTTTTGTTTGCAGGCTGCTGCAGATGACTGGAAGGCTGAGTTCATGCACACTCTAGTCTTTAGCGAGAAGAATGAAATTGTGCATGGAGATCTTCCTGCCGAGATCCAGTCCTTGTGCCCGTGAATTTGAAGCATTAGTTTCAGCATAGATTTGATTTTGTAAAGATTTAGGTTTGATAATGATTGGAATGATTTCGTAAAGGTTTGGTTGTAAGAATGGTTTAGTAATTTGTGTATCTATAGCTGCAACACTATTATTTATGATATTGAGGACAAATGTATCTGGTATGAAGAATGATTTGGCTTGTGAATTTCAATGTACTGCATCGTTTTCAGTATTCATGTGTTGTATGTTTTTCCCCATCATATGTACTTGAACTTCTGTCTGGGTTAAGGTTGAACTGCTGGTTTTTTTGTGTTGTTTAATTTTTGGCCCCAACATATGATCTTTGACTTGAATTTCTGATTGAGATCTGGTTGGGCTGCTGGTTTCAGATGGAGAGGATTTTCTTTGTTATGTAATCTACCATTCTTAAGAATTTGCTCCCCACTTCTACCTATTCTCTCACCATGCACACTGTCCACATTATCAGGATGCCATGTCAGCATCAGTTGCAAACACCTACCAATCGATCAATAGCTATCTCTCTCAACAGTCATGTCTTGGCCTCTCGATCGATCTTCCCTTTATCAGGAAAAAGAAAAAAATTCATCTGAATATGCCTAGAACTACAGATAGCGACGGATCGACTCCTCTCCCATCGAGAAAATTATCAATTCCCCCTGCCTCACTATGATCCTCAGCCAATCTGCATGTGAAGGTCGCTCCTCACGCACAGTTGCTAGCCGGCGATCCCCATCCAATCTCGGCTTGAATCCCGCTCCTCCCGCATGGTCACTGGTCTTCATCGCCTTTGACACCTCGCTGGGCGCTGCCCAGCCGCGGTTCGATTGTCACGCACCATGCGACGTAGAGAAGAAGTTGATTCAACCCATGCGTCTATTGTTCCTATGCTCACACCTACTTAGGCATGTCCTTTGGAGTTTGTACAAGCTCTTGACCGATGTCTATTTGGATGTTGGGATGTGGATTGTCTGTTGTTTAGTGTCCAGCAGCCCAGAACCTTTGATCATCGAGCAGGGAACTATTGATGGAGAGCCTCTGTCCGATATTGCTCTGCTGCGTGTTACCGTTGCCAGCGGCGAGGAGTCCGGCTTGATCTGCAACTACCCCATGACTCCACCTTTAGGTTTGGCACATAGCTTATCACATTAGCATCACGGCCTTTACTTTCAGCGTGTGACCTGATGAATCCATTGTATCTTGAGACGCCTTCCCTCTTTTATAAGGACTGTAGGTTGAAAATTTTGCTCGCCTCAACGGAAACTTATGGAATTGGAGGTCATGTACTCCTGTTTTTGCACTAATTTTTTCCGTTTGCTAACACCAACAGTACACATCCCAAGCCTCCCATGCTTCTAGAATTAGACGTCATATTCATGTACTCCTGTTTTCTTCACTACTATTATTTTGTTTGCTAACACCAATAGTACACATCCCACTGCTTCCATGCATATGCAGCCCAATGCTTCGAATGGCGCATGGTGTTTATCTTCTTCATTTTCAAATAAGGAAACAAATCAACCTGCTTCTCCTAACAACAAAAAATCACTCCTGTTGCAGGTAATTGATGATTGACGCTTAACTTCGTCTCCCCGTGATTTCCACAATAAATCGATGAATTCCTGTTTAAAGTTGGCGCTCCACCTCAAGTCATTTGTTCACATCGCCTGATGGATTCCCGTATAAAAGTCTGTATTCCACCTCAACCCATTTGTTCCCATCGCGTGGTGGGCGTCTACCATACCACTATATTCCAATGACATTTTGCCGGTTGAATCATAAATTTGGAATTTCTCAGGCACCGGACGAATTGGACTGTTGGACGCCTGGCTGGTCATCTTGGTTGTTCTTCCCTTGCAACATACACAAACACCGCAGACTTACCGCTCCTATAGGTACATAATTTTGCTATCTATTGTAACTTCTGAATTTTCAAGTGCTTGATTAATAGCTAATTCTGAACTTTTGTATACTTGATTAATTTCTAAATTTAATTTTGGTGGATTGAATACATAGAATTGCATGACAAATTGGTGTTGAATCAGAAGTTTGGAGTTCCTTAGGTCCTTGGTGACTTGGACACCATGGCAGTCATCTTGGTTGTTCTACCATGACTCATACTCACGCGCTACAGATTTACGACTCATATAGGTACATATTGTTTTCATCCATTGCAAATTTTGAATCTTTGCATGCTTGATTAATATTTCAATTTGATTTTGCTTGATTGAGTACATAGCCTTGCATTTTATTTTCCCCTAAATTATAATTATTTATATGCTACCCCTCACAAAAAATCTTTATATGGTACAAGAAGTCAACACATAGTCACATACGACCTGCATTTCAACCACCACGTCTTACATACATTTCATGATATGGTACGAGAACACATACTTCGTGCCCTTCACCCCAATTTTTTTACAACAATAAACTAATGAAGTACAATAGGTCATATAGATTTCATTTTCGGTTATCCTTAATCTGAATATTCACATTTAAAACCAAGTCTCATCCAGATATATTGCCATCAATTCCCGCGGCAACGCGCGAGGAATTGTCTAGTGTATTGTTATTTTTCAACTCAACCAAGATGTAGCCTTTTGCATAGAATCTATATGTGCCTTTTGTGATTTTTTAACTACAGATGGTTTTCAACTATAACTTCGTGCAAAAATATTCTCATACACTCCTTTACGTTTCTTTATCTTTGCATTCTACGTGAACTTCTCCACGTATCCAAACAGAACTTCATATCTGAACGCGTTGTCTTAGGCTTGCTAACCTTAGTTCATATGACAATACTTATTTTTTTCAAGCATATTTCTTCCTACATCGATTTATTACTAGAACTTCTTCTGTAAGCTGACCTGAACTTCAAACTGTATTTTTTTTTCATTTTATTGCTGCTTGCTCTTTTATGGAATACAACAACATCACCTCTGTCATAATATACCAGGACTTCTACTGTAAGCTTACTTGAACTTCATAGTGTATATTTTCATTTTATTCCTGGTTGCACTTTTATGGAATACATCACTAGCACATCACTTCCTCTCATAATATACCAGGACTTCTGTAGTAATATTACCTGAACTTCACAATGTATATTTTCATTTTATTACTGCTTGCTCTTTCATGCAATACATCACCAGCACCTCCTCTCATACTATACTAGGACTTCTGCAGTAAGCTTACTCGAACTTCTATTGTATAATTTCTTTGAAACTTCAACAATAGAAGTTCAAGCAAGCTTATCCTAAAATACTGTTTCAAAAGTGGAATAACATTCTACACATTGACATGACATAAGTTTGCTTTGTTTAATTGACCTAGTCTAACTATTCATCAGCATTGCGCCCCTCCTAGGCTTTGCTTGTAGTGGTTTTTTGCTTGACATGTACCTCTTCCTATTCATCTTCATCTTCCTCTTCCTCTTCCTCTTCATCTTCATCTTTCTCTTCATCTTCCTCTTCCTCTTCCTCTTCCTCTTCCACTTCCTCTTCTTCGATGATGTCTTCATCTTCATCTTCCTCATCCTCCTCTTCATCTTCCACAACTTTCTTGTTGCCGGCTCTAGGTTTTTCTTTCAGTTTCTTTTCTGGCTTTTGGCTTGTCTTTTCAGCATTTGCGTGCTTTGGGCATTTTCTTGCATTGTGTGGTTCATACTCTTTGCATATGCTACAAAGCCTGCTGCTTGCTTTCTGTGGGTGTGGTCCCTTTTTTTTGTTCTATAACTTTGGGCTGCTGTTTTTGAACTTTGGGTTGCTTGACCTCCTCGGCATCGTTTCTTTCTAAGAGTGTTGGAGAGGTGAGTTTGTTGTGTCCTGCAACCTTTTTGCACACACTACATTACCTATGTCCAAGTGGCACTCTGTTCTCATCGAGCACGATGACTCCATCTGCAGATGGTGCCTTTATTTGAGCTCTCTTGTCACTTTTCTTTGCTGCAGAAAGTTTCTTCCTACCCTTTGTTTCAGAGTACAGTGGCAGTTTCATCGTCTCTTGCTGCCACTACTGCATTAATTGGTCAACACCCTGCTTGCATTGGTTGGCTTGAGCAGCGGTCTGCAGCATTTGTAGCTTCATAGTATTGAAGGTCATCTTCAATTTCAGCATCCTCTTTAGCCATCCTTTCGTCAGCATCCGCTCGATTTGCTGAATGTATTGCATCAAGTTCTTCCACGAGCCTCTTGAGAACATAGAAGGCTCTGTCATATTGCTGGTCACATCTCATTGCTTTCTTGTTAACCATCAAATTTAGCTGTAGCAAGATGTCTTGCTTCGTAGTCTTGAGCTGCCATCTGATGCAGTTGTGTTGTAGTCCCTTGTATGAAATGTTGGTTGTGATTTTGCAGTCTTTGTGTACCGTTTGAGAATATACTTGTCTGGAAATTTGTCAGGCTTCAGGTAGTCCAGTGAAGGCAGAACAAGTCTGTATTTTGTGATGAATGCATAATACATAGTTTGTGAGCTAGCAGTGAGTTTCATATATTTGATATGATACTACTAGTTTAGATATTTAATGAGTTTGTTTTTCCACTCACCTGTGTGTGTCCAAAGCTTGCATTCACACTCGTATATTTCATTATCTGGGTCAGCTACAACCTGGAATTCATGCTTTGACCGGGCAAATCTTTCTTCATCATGATGGCTAGCCTCGTTGTGGTAGTACACAAGGTACTTAGTGGGCTCTATTGTAGGCTTTGCGCGAAATAGTGTGGCTTTTATCATCCTAGTCCTCATCTCGCTGTACAGGGCTCTCATGTACTTGATAGCCATGTCTTCCTCATAGCCGTAAGTTGTTTTTGTCACAGGATTGGTGTGCACATGTCAAAAAATAAGATATTAGTCGAAGCAGAGTTATGGGTTTCATTTTTTAAATACAAAGTGCACATGTTGAAGGAAGTCACAATATGATGGGGGTGTTTTTTTGTCTTAATACCATGCTCTTCATTGTTTGCTCGTTCTCCTTATGCATCCAAGTTTGTATGCAAGCATTTACCCGCCTAGCAAACTTGTGTAGGTTATATTTTCCTTACAACAGTGTTGTTGAACTTCTGTGGTACCAGTGCTTGAACTTCACATGTAGCAGTAGGACTACCTAGTAGTGTCACACAAAATTTTCTTACAACAGTGTTGTTGAACTTCTATGGTATCAGTGCTTGAACTTCACATACATAACTATATTTTTTCTGAACACGTTACATGTATTTTTCTTACAGCAGTGTCCCTGAACTTCTATGATTCCTGCATTTGAACTTCACAGCCAGAACTATATTTTTCTAAACATGTGACATATAATTTTGCTTCTTGTACTGTTTTGTTGGACTTCTGTGCTAACAGTAGTTGAACTACTTGCTTTACATTAATTTCAGATAAAACCAGTGTACCCAAATACAGACCCATAGACTAAAAATTTGATGAAACTTGTAGATTTTTTTTGAACTTACCTGTTAGAATGCAAGTTGGGTGTTTGTTGTTCATGCACCGTACAAATGTATCAAACAACCACTTGAATGACTTTGCATCTTCGTCTCTGATCGGGGCAACAACAAATATCGTTGACTGCAAGTGATGGTTTGTTCTAACAAACACTCCCAGAGGCATATGAAATCTGTTGGTCTTGTAAGTTGTGTCGAATGTTACGCAATCTCCAAAGTCTTGATACACTCCTCGACAGCTTGCATTAGACCAGAAAATGTTTTTAACTGATTTGTCGCTGTCTACTTGTATGTCATAGAAAAACTCATCATTGATTGCCTTCATGTCTTTAAAGAAAGATACAAGTTTCAATAAATCATCCAAATCATCTTTCCTTGCATTCATGGCTTTCCTGCAAAAATTATATGCAAACATGCATTTGCTATTTTTGCTAGCAAAGGGTTGTGACTTAGGATGCTATGTACATTGTAGTATGTGCATTTTTAAATACTTACTGGTTTAGTAGGCCTCGTCCGGTCATGCTTAGGAAGTAGCTTCCATCTTCATTTTCAGATAGCATGGACATGATTGTTGTCTTCTTGACATCATGGTACTGCAGGAGCTTTACGTACTCCAAAATAGTGGGGTCATAATTCTTGTGTGAGTGCAAGAATACCAGCATGTCATCAGTTTGCATGAGGTGGTGATTAGATTGTACTCAATGTCCACTACCACACATGTGCTATCCTCCTGCACCTTCACCCTCATTCTTGCATTGCAGCCTATCCTCTGCAATGTTTTGTTTCACTTCCTGTCAGCCTCTAGAACAGAAGTTGTGTTTTTCCCTTGGAACGCGCAAACAAAATACTTTTGATTGTCATTCCCTCCCGTCTTCCTGATTCCAAAACCAGCGTGTCTGGCGCATCTGTTATAAAATTCCCTTGCTTTCTCTACATTCTGGAATCACATCCTTAGTCCTAAGCTAGGCATCTTGGAGCGATGATAACATGGACACAGGATTTTACCCAGGTTCGGGATCTCTTGAAGAGATAATACCCTACGTCCTGCTTTTGATTGTATTGATATGAGGATAGTACATAGTACATGTATCTACCACGAGATTGCAGTAATGAATATGAGATGTTCTATTGACTAGCCTGGCCTTGGTTTATATAACATACTAGAGGCCTAGGGTTTAGAGGAGTCCTTGTCTTGGGCGCCAAGTCTTGTGGAATCCTCCTTGTATGCGGCATGAGTTGCCTGAAGTGGCCCATAAGTGAACCGCCATGGGGGTCCTCGGCTCGATCCAGCTGGCCGGGAGACAACGTGGTGAGTACCCCCTAGTCCAGGTCCCAAGGTGGCGGAGCAAAGAGCTCGGCATTCCGAAGTGGTGACATAGCACGGCCAATGTGGCGAGGTGGAACCCCCAGTCTGACCGATGCGACGGAGCAGGACGGCAGTATGACGCCGAAGTCCCCAGCATGGTTTAATGAAGTGATGACGAAGCCACTGGTCCAGCCGAGGTGGCATGGTATGTCGGTACGCCGAGGTGACAACGCTGCCAAACCCGGATCATTTACCTATGCACAGAAAATAGTGCACGCCAAAGATAATAGTAATAATAATAATACATTCATTCAATAATTAATAATTTATGCAAAGAGAGTAATAAAAGAAATATGGCCCGTGTGCCGAACATTCGTTGAGGTAGAACTCTCTCAGCGATGCTGAAATCCCCGAGGCAACCAAACATGCCGGTATGGCAATTCGACCAACAAGGTGATCACACGAGCCAATTTATGCCGATTGGGACGACGACGTCGGCTTGCCAAAGTGACCACGTGATGCAGTCGAAGTCGATTACCTACACGTGTAAAATAGTGCAGCCCAAAAAATAATAATATAAATATATCAAAAATCCTCGCATAATTAATTTACGCAAATTAATTTTTAAAGAGATGTGGCCTGGCATTGAAGCCAATGTCGATGCAGGGCGTCGGCGTGGCAAAGCCTGAATTCGCAGGGCGGTCCTAGTTCCCGATGTGGCGTTCGCCGAATTGCGGACGGGAAAATGACCGAAGCATCACCCAACTATCGTTAATGCGACTAGCATTTGATAGTCCTATGTACAAAGGATGGAACAAACCAGAGTAATATTCCTCAGGAAAAATAAGCCCATGCAAGCAAAAAATTAGTAGGAATAATAGCACCTAGTTTATTTGTTGTAGCAATCCAAAGAGACACACGCGGGTATTCGTGGATTTGCATCTACTAATAGTACTAGTGCCAGCGCTAGCTTGATGTTTTGTGCGCGTTGTCGGTGTCAAAACCGGCGGATCTCGGGTAGGGGGTACGAAACTGTGCGTCTAGGCGGATGGTAACAGGCGGGGGACACGATGTTTTTACCCAGGTTCGGGCCCTCTCGATGGAGGTAAAACCCTACTCCTGCTTGATTGATCTTGATGATATGAGTATTACAAGAGTTGATCTACCACGAGATCGAAGAGGCTAAACCCTAGAAGCTAGCCTATGGTATGATTGTTGTCCTTGGTCCTACGGACTAAACCCTCCGGTTTATATAGACACCGGAGGGGGCTAGGGTTACATAGAGTCGGTTACAAGGAAGGAGATCTACATATCCGTATTGCCAAGCTTGCCTTCCACGCCAAGGAGAGTCCCATCCGAACATGGGACGAAGTCTTCAATCTTGTATCTTCATAGTCCAACAGTCCGGCTAAAGGATATAATCCGGCTGTCCGGGTACCCCCTAATCCAGGACTCCCTCAGTAGCCCCTGAACCAGGCTTCAATGACGATGTTTCCGGCGCGCAGATTGTCTTTGGCATTGCAAGGCGGGTTCCTCCTCCGAATACTTCATAGAAGATTTTGAACACGAGGATCGTGTCCGGCTCTACAAAACAAGTTCCACATACAACCGTAGAGAGAATACTATTTTCACAAATCTAATCTGCCGACGCATTCCGCAGTGTGACATCACACCACAGCCAGGTCATCATTCGAATCGTTTTTCACAACCAACCTCAGCGTGTTTCGCGAGGCGGTTTCCTTGGCACGTCTTGTCGAAGCAGAGATCATGTCCCCTTATTACGGGATTCCCATCAATACGGACGTGGGTAACCCAACTATAACACCCTCGATGCGACTATAGCTCCCACGTGTCGAGGCACGACTTAGAGGCATAATTGCATTGAAGGCAATGTCGCAAGTTAGGCAATCTTCACAACATCCCATGTAATATAAATAATAAAGGGAAGATAACATAGTTGGCTTACACTCGCCACGTCAATCAATTACATAAATAGCATTACAACATTCAAACACTCATGGCCCGACTACGACGCCAAAATAAAAGACAACCCAACATGCGACACGGTCCCGATCACCCCAACTGGGCACCACTACTGATCATCAGGAAAAGAAACATAGTATCGTTGAGAGTCCTCGTCAAACTCCCACTTGAGCTCAAGCGCGTCACCTGGAGCGGAATCATCAGGCCCTCCATCTGGTATGGAAGTAATCTGTGAGCCACCGGGACTCAGCAATCTCGCACCCTCGCGATCAAGACAATTTAAGCTTAATAGGTAAGGCAAGGGAAATATGTGGAGCTGCAGCAAGCGACTAGCATATATGGTGGCTAACCTGTTCGCAAAAGAGAGCGAGAAGAGGAGGCAAAGCACGAGCGAGAATCTAGAGAACAACCTGCGCAAGCATTACTCCAACACCGTGTTCACTTCCCGGACTCCACTGAGAAGAGACCATCACGGTAACTCACACTGTTGATTAATTTTAATTAAGTTAAGGTTCAAGTTATCTACAACCGGACATTAACAAATTCCCATCTGCCCATAACCGCGGGCACGGCTTTCGAAAGTTCAAATCCCTACAGGGGAGTCCCAACTTATCCCATGACAAGCTCTCACGGTCAATGAAGGAATAGACCTCCTCCCGAGACGTTCCAATCAGACTCGGTACCTCGGTTCTTCAAGACACTACGACAGGTTAAAACAAAACCAGCAACACCGCCTGAATGTGCCGACAAATCCCGATAGGAGCTGCACATATCTCTTTCTCAGGGCACACTCAGGTTGTCTTAGGTACGGGTAGGCCAGCCCAGAGTTGCCCCTGGTGGCCACCGACAGCTGACAGGTGGACCAACACTCAGAGGAGCATTGGCCCCAGGGGGGGGGGGTTAAATAAGATGACCCTCGGGCTCTGAAAACCCAAGGGAAAAAGAGGATAGGTGGCAAATGGTAAAACCAAGGTTGGGCATTGCTGGAAAAGCTTTAATCAAGGCGAACTATCAAGGGGCTCCCATTATAACCCAACCGCGTAAGGAACGCAAAATCGGGGAACATAACACCGATATGACGGAAACTAGGGTGGCAAGAGTGGAACAAAACACCAGGCATAAGGCCGAGCCTTCCACCCTTTACCAATTATATAGATGCATTAATTAAATAAGATATATTGTGATATCCCAACAAGCAAAACATGTTCCAACAAGGAACAACATCTCCATGTTCCAACAAGGAACATACTTCAATCTTCACCTGCAACTAACAACGCTATAAGAGGGGCTGAGCAAAACGGTAACACAGCCAAACAACAGTTTGCTAGGACAAGGTGGGTTAGAGGATTGGTTCAACAATATGGAAGGCTTTAAAGCAAGTGGTAGCCATCGTAGCATTGGCATAGCAAAAGAGCGAGCATCTAGCAAAGCAAAGATAGTAGTGATTTCGAGGGTATGATCATCTTGCCTGTAAAGTTGTTAGAGTTGCCTGGATCCTCGAAAGCAAACTCAATGGGCTCCTTGTTAGCGAACTTGTCTCCCGGCTCTACCCAAACAAGACAAATAAGCAAACGAATCACAATCACTTGAAAACGATATAAACAACGCCGGAATCGGAGTCACGGTTTGGAAATGGCATGCGATTCAAATATGACCACGATCTGCGATTTACAGCAAGTAGCCATCTAAATGCAACAAGATGAACATGCTACAGCACTCAAACATGGCATAAAAATACATGGCAGGGATGCATTCAAGATGCTTAACAAAAGTCTAGCACTGAGCTACGGCCAATTCATCCATTAACAGGTTCAAACAAGCATGGCAAAAATACATATGGTAAACAAATTTCAGACTTAGTGAAATTAACACTTGTCTGGAATCTTAGATCAGATAGCACTCTTTGGAGCAACAAAACTATATGCTACAGGACCTGAACATGGCAAAGTAAAACATGGCATGGAGCTACTCAAAAAGCTTAACAAAAGTCCCTTAGTGACCTTGAGCCAAAAGGGATCAGAAAACACATTTGCAAGCATGTGAACATGGCAAAACATAATCGGTTCTCAGACTTAGTGAAAACTGGAGCATGCTGAAAACAGATATCAAGTAGGCATGTTTACGAGCTCGATGCACTCACTACGGAGCAAGTCATGAAAAGCTAATCATATGTCCATCAAGAATACAAAAAATTCAAGCTAGACATGGCAAGAACAATAACATAGCATGCACGGATCAACTACAACATCCCCGGCAAAATTGCTAACAAGTAGACAATCTGCTCGGATTCACGAAGTAGCAAAAGTAGAGCTCGATTGACTCAAGCTAGGGTGCTCCATAATTGGAAACAAAGACATTGATGGATAGAGCACTACAAGATTAATAAAACATCCTTACTGATCATCGTCAAAAGAGGCACGGATCAGTAGGAAACGACATGAACATATGGCCATATGAGATAAACATGTCAAGGACTTAGTGGAAATGCTAAGTCCCTGAAATCAGCATTACCAAGTGCCTCACTTTGCAAGCTTGTGCTAGTCACCACACACATCACAAAAATACATGGGTTGCACCTCTAGAAAGATGGCAAAACCCTTAACAAAACATATGTAGAGCTCATGGGCATATCATGCACACAATAATCATGGAAAAAATGACAAATATCTAAATGGAGCAGCAGATCTGACAATTATCTCAAGTAGCACTCTTTTAACAGCATTTCGGGCATCAAGATGAACTCAAATGAAAATGATGCAATGGAATGAAATGATGTACTCTCTGAGATGAACAATTTGATATGCTATATGCCCAAAACGGAGTTACGGTTGCAAAGTTACGATGCGATGAACAAGGGCATTTGAACTAGGGTTTCGGGAGAAAGTCAACCGTGGGGATCCAGATCCAGATCCGGGGCACGCGGTTCGAGGTTCGTCGGCCGGAGTTCGCTCGAGCTCGCCGGAGAAGGGACTTGCCGGAGAGGGGCCTTGAGAGGAGGAGTTGCCGGCCGATGAGGAGGCTTGCCGGGGCGGCAACTCGGCGGCGGCGGGCGGCGCGGGACCGGGCCGGCGAGCTCGGGTGGCGGCGAGCTCGCGCCGGCGAGGATTCCGACGATGGCGCGGTGGAGCTGGAGGAGTGCGGCGGCCGG
>NC_057797.1:414635130-414639200 GCF_018294505.1 Triticum aestivum | reverse complement strand
CGGCGGTCCACTCGGGCGGCGACACGTGGCGGCGGCGGCGCGGGTCGGACGTTTCCGGCCCGGCGAATTTTTGTCCGGCGATGGCGGATCTGGGATTTTAGGGTTTCGGCCGGGATTTGAAATGTGGGGATCTATATATAGGCATAGAGGGAGCTAGGAGAGTCCAAATGAGGTGCGGTTTTTCGGCCACGCGATTGTGATCGAATGCTCTAGATGATGGAGAGGGTTTTGGTGGGTTTTGGGCCAAATTGGAGGGGTGTTGGGCTGCAACACACATGAGGCCTTCTCGGTCCCTCGGTTAACCGTTGGAGCGTCAAACGAAGTCCAAATGGTATGAAACTTGACAGGCGGTCTACCGGTAGTAAACCAAGGCCTCTTGGCAAGTCTCGGTCCAATCCAGAAATGTTTAATCCCCACACACGAGAAGAAGGTAGAAATGACCACCGAAGGAGAATGGAGCGCCAGATTGCAAAACGGACAACGAGAAAAATGCTCGGATGCATGAGACGAACATGTATGCAAATGAAATGCACATGATGACATGATATGCAATGCATGACACGCAAGCAATGACAAGGCAACAACAGCGAATAACTAGACGGCACCTGGCACATCGGTCTCGGGGCGTTACAACACTTTGTAACACCCTCGATGCGACTATAGCTCCCACGTGTCAAGGCACGACTTAGAGACATAATCGCATTGAAGGCATATGTCGCAAGTTAGGCAATCTTCACAACATCCCTGTAATATAGATAATAAAAGGGGAGATAACATAGTTGGCTTACACTCGCCACGTCAATCAAGTACATAAATAGCATTACAACATTCAAACACTCATGGCCCGACTACGGCGCCAAAATAAAAGACAACCCAACATGCGACACGGTCCCGATCACCCCAACTGGGCACCACTACTGATCATCAGGAAAAGAAACATAGTATCGTTGAGAGTCCTCGTCAAACTCCCACTTGAGCTCAAGCGCGTCACCTGGAGCGGAATCATCAGGCCCTGCATCTGGTATGGAAGTAATCTGTGAGCCACGGGGACTCAGCAATCTCGCACCCTCGCGATCAAGACTATTTAAGCTTAATAGGTAAGGCAAGGAAAATATGTGGAGCTGCAGCAAGCGACTAGCATATATGGTGGCTAACCTGTTCGCAAAAGAGAGCGAGAAGAGGAGGCAAAGCGCGAGCGAGAATCTAGAGAACAACCTGCGGAAGCATTACTCGAACACCGTGTTCACTTCCCGGACTCCGCCGAGAAGAGACCATCACGGTAACTCACACTGTTGGTTCATTTTAATTAAGTTAAGGTTCAAGTTATCTACAACCGGACATTAACAAATTCCCATCTGCCCATAACCGCGGGCACGGCTTTCAAAAGTTCAAATCCCTGCAGGGGAGTCCCAACTTAGCCCATGACAAGCTCTCACGGTCAACGAAGGAATAGACCTCCTCCCGAGACGTTCCGATCAGACTCGGTACCTTGGTTGTTCAAGACACTTCGACAGGTTAAAACAAATCCAGCAACACCGCCCGAATGTGCCGACAAATCCCGATAGGAGCTGCACATATCTCGTTCTCAGGGCACAATCGGATAAGCAATCCGTACAACTTAAACCAGCCCGCGAGTTTCCCCGAGGTGGCGCTGCAAGGGGCTCTATGTTGGACCAACACTCAGAGGAGCACTGGCCCGGGGGGGGGGGTTAAAATAAGATGACCCTCGGGCTCCGGAAACCCAAGGGAAAAAGAGGCTAGGTGGCAAATGGTAAAACCAAGGTTGGGCATTGCTGGAAAAGCTTTAATCAAGGTGAACTATCAACGGGTGCCCATTATAACCCACCCGCGTAAGGAACGCAAAATCTGGGAACATAACACCGATATGACGGAAACTAGGGCGGCAAGAGTGGAACAAAACACTAGGCGAGAGGCCGAGCCTTCCACCCTTTACCAAGTATATAGATGCATTAAGATAACATGGCAATATAATGATATCCCAACAAGTAAATAATGTTCCAACAAGGAACGGTCTCCAATCTTCACCTGCAACTAGCAACACTATAAGAGGGGCTGAGCAAAGCGGTAACATAGCCAATCAACGGTTTGCTAAGACATGGTGGGTTAGACGTTTGACATGGCAATTTGGGAGGCTTGAAAGCAAGTGGTAGGCATCGTAGCATTGGCATAGCAAAAGAGCAAGCATCTAGCAAAGCAAAGATAGTAGTGATTTCGAGGGTATGATCATCTTGCCTGTAAAGTTGTCAGAGTTGCCTGGATCCTCGAAAGCAAACTCAACGGGCTCCTTGTTAGCGAACTCGTCTCCCGGCTCTACCCAAACAAGACAAATAAGCAAACGAATCACAATCAACCACGTGCAAGCTCAAACAATAAGATGCAAACATGGTATGCTATGCGGGATGCAATATGTGATGCATATGCAAGATTTGAGAAGGAATGCATGAACCTGGCCTCAACTTGGAAAACCAAGTGTGCCACCGGAAAGATGAGATGAAATCACTTGAAAACGATATAAACAACGCCGGAATCGGAGTCACGGTTTGGAAATGGCAAGGGATTCAAATATGACCACGATCTGCGATTTACAGCAAGTAGCCATCTAAATGCAACAAGATGAACATGCTACAGCACTCAAACATGGCATAAAAATACATGGCAGGGATGCATTCAAGATGCTTAACAAAAGTCTAGCACTGAGCTACGGCCAATTCATCCATTAACAGGTTCAAACAAGCATGGCAAAAATGCATATGGTAAACAGATTTCAGACTTAGTGAAATAAACACTTGTCTGGAATCTCAGATCAGATAGCACTCTTTGGAGCAACAAAACTATATGCTACAGGACCTGAACATGGCAACGTAAAACATGGCATGGAGCTACTCAAAAAGCTTAACAAAAGTCCCTTAGTGACCTTGAGCCAAAAGGGATCAGAAAACACATTTGCAAGCATGTGAACATAGCAAAAGCATAAACAGTTCTCATAGTGAAAACTGGAGCATGCTAAAACAGATCTCAAGTAGGCATGTTTACGAGCTCGATGCACTCACTACAGAGCATGTCATGATAATCTAAGCATACACCAATCAATAATACACAAAATGCAAGCTAGACATCGCAAGAACAATAACATAGCATGCATGGATCAACTACAACATCCCCGGCAAAATTGCTAACAAGTAGACAATCTACCCAGATTCACGATGTAGCAAAAGTAGAGCTCGATTGACTCAAGCTAGGGTGCTCCATAATTGGAAACAAAGACATTGATGGATAGAGCACTACAAGATTAATAAAACATCCTTACTGATCATCCTCAAAAGAGGCACGGATCACTAAGAAACGACATGAACATATGGCCATATGAGATAAACAGGTCAAGGACTTAGTGGAAATGCTAAGTCCCTGAAATCAGCATTACCAAGTGCCTCACTTTGCAAGCTTGTGCTAGTCACCACACACATCACAAAAATACATGGGTTGCACCTCTAGAAAGATGGCAAAACCCTTAACAAAACATATGTAGAGCTCATGGGCATATCATGCACACAATAATCATGGCAAAAATGACAAATATCTAAATGGAGCAGCAGATCTGACAATTATCTCAAGTAGCACTCTTCTAACAGCATTTCGGGCATCAAGATGAACTCAAATGAAAATGATGCAATGGAATGAAATGATGTACTCTCTGAGATGAACAATTTGATATGCTATATGCCCAAAACGGAGTTACGGTTGCAAAGTTACGATGCGATGAACAAGGGCATTTGAACTAGGGTTTCAGGAGAAAGTCAACCGTCGGGATCCAGATCCAGATCCGGGGCACGCGGTTCGAGGTTCATCAGCCGGAGTTCGCCCGAGCTCGCCGGAGAAGGGACTTGCCGGAGAGGGGCCTTGAGAGGAGGAGTTGCCGACCGATGAGGAGGCTTGCCAGGGCGGCGACTCGGCGGCGGCGGGCGGCGCGGGACCGGGCCGGCGAGCTCGGGTGGCAGCGAGCTCGCGCCGGCGAGGATTCCGGCGATGGCGCGGCGGAGCTGGAGGAGTGC
>NC_057797.1:414630753-414634771 GCF_018294505.1 Triticum aestivum | reverse complement strand
CCGGCGATGGGCTCCCCGGGCCGCGCGGTGGAGGAGGCGGCGGTCCACTCGGGCGGCGACACGTGGCGGCGGCGGCGCGGGTTGGACGTTTCCGGCCCGGCGAATTTTTGTCCGGCGGCGACGGATCTGGGATTTTAGGGTTTCGGCCGGGATTTGAAATGTGGGGATCTATACATAGGCATAGAGGGAGCTAGGAGAGTCCAAATGAGGTGCGGTTTTCGGCCACACGATTGTGATCGAATGCTCTAGATGATGCAGAGGGTTTTGGTGGGTTTTGGGCAAAATTGGAGGGGTGTTGGGCTGCAACACACACGAGGCCTTCTCGATCCCTCGGTTAACCGTTGGAGCATCAAACGAAGTCCAAATGGTATGAAACTTGACAGGCGGTCTACCGGTAGTAAACCAAGGCCTCTTGGCAAGTCTCGGTCCAATCCAGAAATGTTTAATCCCCACACACGAGAAGAAGGTAGAAATGACCACCGAAGGAGAATGGAGCGCCAGATTGCAAAACGGACAACGAGAAAAATGCTCGGATGCATGAGACGAACATGTATGCAAATGAAATGCACATGATGACATGATATGCAATGCATGACACGCAAGCAATGACAAGGCAACAATAGCGAATAATTGGACGGCACCTGGCACATCGGTCTCGGGGCGTTACAACACTTTGTAACACCCTCGATGCGACTATAGCTCCCACGTGTCGACGCATGACTTAGAGACATAATCGCATTGAAGGCATATGTCGCAAGTTAGGCAATCTTCACAACATCCCATGTAATGTAGATAATAAAAGGGAAGATAACATAGTTGGCTTACACTCGCCACGTCAATCAAGTACATAAATAGCATTACAACATTCAAACACTCATGGCCCGACTACGGCGCCAAAATAAAAGACAACCCAACATGCGACACGGTCCCGATCACCCCAACTGGGCACCACTACTAATCATCAGGAAAAGAAACATAGTATCATTGAGAGTCCTCGTCAAACTCCCACTTGAGCTCAAGTGCGTCACCTGGAGCGGAATCATCAGGCCCTGCATCTGGTATGGAAGTAATCTGTGAGCCACGGGGACTCAGCAATCTCGCACCCTCGCGATCAAGACTATTTAAGCTTAATAGGTAAGGCAAGGAAAATATGTGGAGCTGCAGCAAGCGACTAGCATATATGGTGGCTAACCTGTTCGCAAAAGAGAGCGAGAAGAGGAGGCAAAGCGCGAGCGAGAATCTAGAGAACAACCTGCGGAAGCATTATTCCAACATCGTGTTCACTTCCCGGACTCCGCCGAGAAGAGACCATCACGGTAACTCACACTGTTGATTCATTTTAATTAAGTTAAGGTTCAAGTTATCTACAACCGGACATTAACAAATTCCCATCTGCTCATAACCGCGGGCACGGCTTTCGAAAGTTCAAATCCCTGCAGGGGAGTCCCAACTTAGCCCATGACAAGCTCTCACGGTCAATGAAGGAATAGACCTCCTCCCGAGACGTTCCAATCAGACTCGGTACCTCGGTTGTTCAAGACACTTCGACAGGTTAAAACAAATCCAACAACACCGCCCGAATGTGCCGACAAATCCCGATAGGAGCTGCACATATCTCGTTCTCAGGGCACAATCGGATAAGCAATCCGTACAACTAAAACCAGCCCTCGAGTTTCCCCGAGGTGGCGCTGCAAGGGGCTCTAGGTTGGACCAACACTCAGAGGAGCACTGGCCCGGGGGGGTTAAAATAAGATGACCCTCGGGCTCCGGAAACCCAAGGGAAAAAGAGGCTAGGTGGCAAATGGTAAAACCAAGGTTGGGCATTGCTGGAAAAGCTTTAATCAAGGTGAACTATCAAGGGGTTCCCATTATAACCCACCCGCGTAAGGAACGCAAAATCCGGGAACATAACACCGATATGACGGAAACTAGGGCGGCAAGAGTGGAACAAAACACTAGGCGAGAGGCCGAGCCTTCCACCCTTTACCAAGTATATAGATGCATTAAGATAACATGGCAATATAATGATATCCCAACAAGTAAATAATGTTCCAACAAGGAACGGTCTCCAATCTTCACCTGCAACTAGCAACGCTATAAGAGGGGCTGAGCAAAGCGGTAACATAGCCAATCAACGGTTTGCTAGGACATGGTGGGTTAGAGGTTTGACATGGCAATTTGGGAGGCTTGAAAGCAAGTGGTAGACATCGTAGCATTGGCATAGCAAAAGAGCGAGCATCTAGCAAAGCAAAGATAGTAGTGATTTCGAGGGTATGATCATCTTGCCTGCAAAGTTGTCAGCGTTGACTGGATCCTCGAAAGCAAACTCAACGGGCTCCTCGTTAGCGAACTTGTCTTCCGTCTCTACCCAGACAAGACAAACAAGCAACAAGGACACAATCAACCACGTACAAAGCTCAAACAATATGATGCAAACATGGTATGCTATGCGGGATGCAATATGTGATGCATATGCAAGATTTGACAAGGAATGCATGAATGTGGCCTCAACTTGGAAAACCAAGTGTGCCTGGAAATATGAGATGAAATCGCTTGAAAACGTTATAAAGAACGGCGGAATCGGAGTCACGGTTTGGAAATGGCAAGCGATTCAATATGACCACGATCTGCGATTTACAGCAAGTAGCCATCTAAATGCAACAAGATGAACATGCTACAGCACTCAAACATGGCATAACAATACATGGCAGGGATGCATTCAAGATGTTTAACAAAAGTCTAGCATTGAGCTACGGCCAATTCATCCATTAACAGGTTCAAACAAGCATGGCAAAAATGCATATGGTAAATAGATTTTAGACTTAGTGAAATTAACACTTGTCTGGAATGCCAGATCAGATAGCACTCTTTGGAGCAACAAAACTACATGCTACAGGACCTGAACATGGCAAAGTAAACATGGCATGGAGCTACTCAAAAAGCTTAACAAAAGTCCCTTAGTGACCTTGAGCCAAAAGGGATCAAAAAACACACTTGCAAGCATGTGAACATAGCAAAAGCATAAACAGTTCTCATACTTAGTGAAAAGTGGAGCATGCTTAAACAGATCTCAAGTAGGCATGTTTACAAGCTCGATGCACTCACTACGGAGCATGTCATGATAATCTAAGCGTACACCCATCAAGAATACACAAAATGCAAGCTAGACATCGCAGGAACAATAACATAGCATGCATGGATCAACTACAACATCCCCGGCAAAATTGCTAACAAGTAGACAATCTGCCCAGATTCACGAAGTAGCAAAAGTAGAGCTCGATTGACTCAAGCTAGGGTGCTCCATAATTGCAAACAAAGACATGGATGGATAGAGCACTACAAGATTAATGAAACATCCTTACTGATCATCCTCAAAAGAGGCACGGATCACTAGGAAACGACATGAACATATGGCCATATGAGATAAACAGGTCAAGGACTTAGTGGAAATGCTAAGTCCCTGAAATCAGCATTACCAAGTGCCTCACTTTGCAAGCTTGTGCTAGTCACCACACACATCACAAAAATACATGGGTTGCACCTCTAGAAAGATGGCAAAACCCTTAACAAAACATATGTAGAGCACCAGGGCTTATAATGCACACATTAATCATGGCAAAAATGACAAATATCTAAATGGAGTAGCAGATCTGACAATTATCTCAAGTAGCACAATTCCAACAGCATTTTGGGCATCAAGATGAACTCAAATAAAAACGATGCAATGGAATGAAATTATGTACTCTCTGAGGCGAACATTTTGATATGCTATATGCCCAAAACGGAGCTACGGATGGGGAGTTACGACATGATGAACATAGCAAATTATTAGGGTTTCGGGCAAAGAAAGTCAACCGTCGGGATCCAGATCCAGATCTGGATCACACGCGTTTCGAGGTTCGTCAGCCGGAGTTCGCTCGAGCTCGCCAGAGCAGGGACTTGCCGGAGATGGGCCTTGAGAGGAGGAGGGGCCGGCCGGTGAGGATGCTTGCCGGGGCGGCGACTCGGCGGCGGCGGG
>NC_057797.1:414618432-414630285 GCF_018294505.1 Triticum aestivum | reverse complement strand
GGTCCACTCGGGCGGCGACACGTGGCGGCAGCAGCGCGGGTTGGACGTGTCCGGCCCGGCGAATTTTTGTCCGGCGGCGGCGGATTTGGGATTTTTTAGGGTTTGGGAGAGGGGATCCCCGAATTTATAGGAGGGGGTCTTTATATAGAGGTAGAGGGAGATAGGAGAGTCCAAATGAGGTGCGGTTTTCGGCCACGCGATCGTGATCGAATGCCCTAGATGATGGAGAAGGTTTTGGTGGGTTTTGGGCCAACTTGGAGGGGTGTTGGGCTGCAACACACACGAGGCCTTTTCGGTCCCTCGGTTAACCGTTGGAGCATCAAACGAAGTCCAAATGATATGAAACTTGACAGGTGGTCTACCGGTAGTAAACCAAGGCCGCTTGGCAAGTCTCGGTACCATCCGGAAATGTTTAATCCCCACACACAAAAGAAAGGTAGAAATGACCACCGGGGGAGAACGAAGCGCCGGAATGCAAAACAGACAACGGGGAAAAAGCTTGAATGCATGAGATGAACACGTATGCGAATGCAATGCACATGATGACATGATATGAGATGCATGACAACGACAACAACACACGGAGACAAAACCCGAACCCGAGAAAATAAAATAACTTAAGGCCAGAAACGGCAAGAGTTGGAATACATATTGGGTAAGTTACATCCGGGGTGTTACAACACTCCACCACTACGAAAGGATCTCATCCCAAGATCTAGGACTGAAAGAATGCTGGGTACTCAGAACGGAGGTGATCCTCGCGTTCCCAGGTAGCTTCACGGTCGGAATGGTGTGACCACTTGACTTTGAGGAATTTGATTGACTTGTTGCGAGTCTTGCGTTCAGTCTCTTCAAGAATAGCAACGGGGTGCTCACGATAGGAGAGATCTTCTTGGAGCTCAATGTCCTCGAAGTTGACGGTGCAGTCAGGAGTCTTGAAGCACTTTCGGAGCTGAGAGACATGGAACACGTCATGAACATTTGCAAAGTTTGAAGGAAACTCGAGTTGATAGGCGAGATCGCCTCTCTTGCTGACAATCTTGAAAGGTCCCACGTATCTAGGGGCAAGCTTCCCTTTGATACCAAAGCGACGAGTACCTTTCATAGTAGAGACGCGGAGGTAAACATGATCTTCAATCTCGAAAGCCAAAGCACGGTGCTTACTATCATAGTAGCTCTTCTGGTGGGATTGGGCTGCTTTGAGGTTATCTCGAATGACTTTGCACATTTCCTCTGCCTCTGTGATTAAGTCATTTCCCAAAAGCTGACGTTCACCGGTTTCAGACCAGTTGAGAGTGGTACGGCACTTCCTGCCATACAGAATTTCAAATGGGGCCTTGCCCGAACTTGCTTGGAAACTGTTGTTGTAGGAGAATTCAGCATATGGAAGACAATCCTCCCACTTCATGCCGAAGGAGATCACACAAGCCCTGAGCATATCTTCAAGAATCTGGTTGACACGCTCGACTTGACCGCTAGTTTGAGGATGGAAAGCTGTGCTGAAGCGGATGTTGGTGCCCATGGCCTTCTGAAAAGAATCCCAAAACTTGGAGGTAAAGATGCTGCCACGGTCTGAAGAGATCACTTGTGGAATACCATGCAGAGAGACAATTCGAGAGGTATAGAGTTCCGCCAATTGAGCTGCAGTGATTGACTCTTTGATAGGCAGAAAGTGAGCCACTTTGGTTTGTTTGTCGATGACAACGAATATAGCATCATTGCCACGCTTGGACTTTGGAAACCCAGTCACGAAGTCCATCTCAATGTGGTCAAACTTCCATTCTGGAATGGCAAGGGGTTGGAGGAGACCCGCTGGCCTTTGATGTTCTGCCTTCACTCTTCTGCAAACATCACATTCATTCACGAATTGAGCAATCTCGTGCTTCATTCGAGTCCACCAATAAGCCTGCTTGAGGTCCTGATACATCTTCGTGCTCCTAGGGTGGATGGAGAGGAGAGAATTGTGTGCCTCGTTCATGATCACTTTACGAAGTTCACCTTTGGGCACAACAATACGATCCTCGAAGAAGAGAGTATCCTTGTCATCAAGGCGGTAGCACTTGTACTTGGGTTGACTCTTGGCAATCCCAATCTTCACCTTTTTCACCATAGCATCAAGAAGCTGGGCTTGGCGAATCTGGTCTTCCAAGGTAGGAGAGACTTGAAGGTTGGCGAGGAAACCTTGAGGAACAACTTGCAGATTAAGTTTGCGGAAAGCTTCACAAAGCTCGGGTTGATAAGGCTTGAGAATCAGACTGTTGCAATAAGCCTTCCTGCTCAATGCGTCAGCAATCACATTGGCCTTGCCTGGAGTATACTCGATACTCGGATTATACTCTTGAATCATTTCGACCCATCGAGTTTGCCTGAGGTTGAGATTAGGCTGAGTGAATATGTACTTGAGACTCTTGTGGTCAGTGAAAATGTCCACTTTTCTTCCCAATAGGAGATGTCTCCAAGTCAAAATAGCATGCACAACTGCCGCCAACTCAAGATCATGAGTGGGTAGTTCTTCTCATTGGGCTTCAACTGGCGAGAGGTATAAGACACAACTTTCTTCTCTTGCATCAACACTGCGCCAAGACCTTGGAGAGAGGCATCACAAAAGACCTTGTACAGTTTGGATTCATCAGGCGGAGTCAGAACTGGAGCAGTGATCAATTTCTCTTTCAAAGTGTTGAAAGCAATGTCACACTCCGGAGACCAAACGTACTTGACGTGCTTCTGGAGAAGATTTGAGAGAGGCTTCGCTTGCATCATTTTCATTTGAGTTCATGTTGATGCCCGAAATGCTGTTAGAAGAGTGCTACTTGAGATAATTGTCAGATCTGCTGCTCCATTTAGATATTTGCCATTTTGCCATGATTATTGTGTGCATGATATGCCCATGAGCTCTACATATGTTTTGTTAAGGGTTTTGCCATCTTTCCAGAGGTGCAACCCATGTATTTTTGTGATGTGTGTGGTGACTAGCACAAGCTTGCAAAGTGAGGCACTTGGTAATGCTGATTTCAGGGACTTAGCATTTCCACTAAGTCCTTGACCTATTTATCTCATATGGCCATATGTTCATGTCGTTTCCTAGTGATCCGTGCCTCTTTTGAGGATGATCAGTAAGGATGTTTTATTAATCTTGTAGTGCTCTATCCATCCATGTCTTTGTTTGAAATTATGGAGCACCCTAGCTTGAGTCAATCGAGCTCTACTTTTGCTACTTCGTGAATCCGGGCAGATTGTCTACTTGTTAGCAATTTTGCCGGGGATGTTGTAGTTGATCCGTGCATGCTATGTTATTGTTCTTGCGATGTCTAGCTTGAATTTTTTGTATTCTTGATGGACATATGCTTCGCTTTTCATGACTTGCTCCGTAGTGAGTGCATCGAGCTCGTAAACATGCCTACTTGATATCTGTTTTCAGCATGCTCCAGTTTTCACAAAGTCTGAGAACCGATTATGTTTTGCCATGTTCACATGCTTGCAAATGTGTTTTCTGATCCCTTTTGGCTCAAGGTCACTAAGGGACTTTTGTTAAGCTTGTTGAGTAGCTCCATGCCATGTTTTGGCCGTAGCTCAGTGCTAGACTTTTGTTAAGAATCATGAATGGATTCCTGCCATGTATTTTTATGCCATGTTTGGTTGCTGTAGCATGTTCATCTTGTTGCATTTAGATGGCTACTTGCTGTAAATCGCAGAATATGGGCATATTTGATTTGCTTGCCATTTCCAAACCATAACTCCGATTCCGGCGCTCTTTATATCATTTTCAAGTGATTTCATCTCATATTTCCAGTGGCACACTTGTATTTCCAAGTTGAGGCCAGGTTCAGGCATTCCTTGTCAAATCTTGCATATGCATCCCGCATCGCATCCCGCATAGCATACCATGTTTGCATCATATTGTTTGATCCTTGCACGTGGTTGATTGTGTTCCATTTGCTTGTTTTTCTTGTTTGGGTAGAGCCGGGAGACAAGTTCGCTAACGAGGAGCCCGTTGAGTTTGCTTTCGAGGATCCAGGCAACTCTGACAACTTTGCAGGCAAGATGATCATACCCTCGAAATCACTACTATCTTTGCTATGCTAGATGCTCGCTCTTTTGCTATGCTATGCTACGATGCCTACCACTTGCTTATCATGCCTCCCAAATTGCCATGTCAAACCTCTAACCCACCATGTCCTAGCAAACCGTTGATTGGCTATGTTACCGCTTTGCTCAGCCCCTCTTATAGAGTTGTTAGTTGCAGGTGAAGATTGAAGTATGTTCCTTGTTGGAACATGGAGATGTTGTTCCTTGTTGGAAAATATTTTGCTTGTTGGGATATCACAATATATCTTATTTAATTAATGCATCTATATACTTGGTAAAGGGTGGAAGGCTCGGCCTTATGCCTGGTGTTTTGTTCCACTCTTGCCGCCCTAGTTTCCGTCATATCGGTGTTATGTTCCCGGATTTTGCGTTCCTTACGCGGTTGGGTTATAATGGGAACCCCTTGATAGTTCGCCTTGATTAAAGATTTTCCAGCAATGCCCAACCTTGGTTTTACCATTTGCCACCTAGCCTCTTTTTCCCTTGGGTTTCTGGAGCCCGAGGGTCATCTTATTTAAACCCCCCCGGGCCAGTGCTCCTCTGAGTGTTGGTCCACCTGTCAGCTGCCGGTGGCCACCAGGGGCAACTCTGGGCTGGCCTACCCGTACCTAAGACAATCTGAGTGTGCCCTGAGAAACAGATATGTGCAGCTCCTATCGGGATTTGTCGGCACATTCGGGCGGTGTTGCTGGTCTTTTTTTTAACCTGTCGAAGTGTCTTGAAGAACCGAGGTACCGAGTCTGATCAGAACGTCTCGGGAGGAGGTCTATTCCTTTGTTGACCGTGAGAGCTTGTCATGGGCTAAGTTGGGACTCCCCTGCAGGGATTTGAACTTTCAAAAGCCGTGCCCGTGGTTATGGGCAGATGGGAATTTGTTAATGTCCGGTTGTAGAAAACCTGAAGTTGACCTTAATTAAAATGCATCAACCGCGTGTGTAACTGTGATGGTCTCTTTTCGGCGGAGTCCGGGAAGTGAACACGGTGTTGGAGTTATGCTTGACGTAAGCTGTTCTAGGATCACTTCTTGATCATACTTTTATCAGCCGTGCTTTGCCTTCTCTTCTCGCTCTCATTTGCGTATGTTAGCCACCATATATGCTAGTCGCTTGCTGCAGCTCCACCTCATACCTTTATCTTACCCATAAGCTTAAATAGTCCTGATCGGGAGGGTGTAAGATTGCTGAGTCCCTGTGGCTCACAGATACTTCCAAAAACCAGCTTGCAGGTGCCGATGAGTCCGTGCAGATGACGCAACCAAGCTCAAGGAGGAGCTCGATGAAGATCTTGTCCTTTGTGTTGGTTCGTTCTAGCTGATTAGTAGTGGAGCCCAGTTGGGGTCAATCGGGGACCTTTGTCGCATTTGCGGTTCTTCTTTTATTTTTGGTTTCGTAGTCGGACCTTGATTGTATCTGGATGATGTAATGCTTTATTCATGTTTTGTGTGAAGTGGCGATTGTAAGCCAACTATGTATCTTTTCCCCTATTGTGTTACTTGGGTTGTGTGAAGATTACCTCACTTGCGACATTGCTTTAATTGCGGTTATGCCTCTAAGTCGTGCTTTGACACGTGGGAGTTATAGCCGCATCGAGGGCGTTACAAGTTGGTATCAGAGCCTTCCCCGACCTTAGGAGCCCCCACTGATTGATTGTTTTTAGCAGCCGAGTTGTGTCTAGAAAAATGTTTTGAGTCATTTAGGAATTATATATCGGAGAGTTTAGGAATTCTTTTTTACTTCCTAGTCTCCTCATCGCTCTGGTAAGGCATCCTGATGTAGAGTTTTGACTCTTCTCTTCTCAAATTTCACTAAATTTTTTTTAGGATCACGTGGGTATCTTGGAATCGCCGATGGTTTTGTGACGAGAACACTGTCTTGGTGCCTCCTGTCAGGGGTTTTGTGGCAATGTCCCGGGGAGTTGAGCTCCGAGGTGTTGTCGTCATAATTTTATCGTTGCAGTTCTGGAATACCTGAGTTTAGTACGCCGACATCGAAAATCTCTTTTATGCAGTTCGTTGGTGAGATAACCTCGGCACCACCCAGTACTAGGGCGGGAGTTCGGGAGTATCGCCATAACTTGTATAACAGATGCTTTTCGAAGGTTGAGGTAGATGGTTTCCGAAGTTTTTCTCGGTTATGTGTTGAAGGATGGATACAGCTGGATGTAGGATTTGCTAGATTTGGGTGAGATATTATACTTCCCCTGTATCCCCAACACCTGATTGCATAACCGGAAAGGTTCGGGAGTTTCATAGGTGGGAATTCTTGTAGCTCTAGTTTCTTCTTCCACGGATGTTGGTTTGAGATTGGGATTTCTTACCGATTATTCGTTCTTGATCGGTACCTTGTTGATTTATTTCTCTACCTAAATTCTACGTGGCTTCTCAATTTATGGATATGTGACCATTTCAAGAGGATTACATTCGTTCATTTTGTTCGGATGTGAAGACTATATGTTGCAATTTTCATTCCGTTGAATTCAGCTTCAATATTTGTCTATCAATGTGCTAATGGATGTCAACCTCTTCAGGATGGCCCCTCCAACCCGCACGACTCCGAATCCGGATCCGCCACCACCTCCACCTCCTCTGGAGGCATGGCAAGCTGTGATGGCCGCAACCAATGCAAACACACAGTTGATCATGCAAATTCTTCAAGAGCGCAATCAAGCGAATCAAGGCAACCAAGGGAACCAAGGCAACAATCAGAATCACTTTGCTACACTCAACCAGTTCCTTGCAAATGGGCCAAAGACTTTTAGCAATTGTGTTGAGGCAACTGATGCTGACGATTGGCTCGTGGATCTATGCAAGCATTTCGAGTGCAGTAACGTCAGGCCTGAGGACTTTGTCAAGTTCGCTTCCTTCCAACTCAAAGACCAAGCTGCAGAATGGTTACAGCAGTACAAGGATTCCAGAGGTGGATGTGTGATTACCTGGGATGAATTCCGTCAAGATCTCAGAGCTCACCATATCCCTCAGAGCGTGGTTGAAAACAAGCGTGAGGAATTCCGCAACCTGAAGCAAGGCTCTTTGTCTGTCTATGACTACAACAAGTTGTTCCAGAAGCTCGCCCGCTTTGCCAAGCAGGACGTTCCTGATGAGAAGAGCATGATATACCAGTTCAGGGGTGGTCTCAGAGAAGAAATCCAGCTAGCTCTTGTTCTCTTTGAGCCCTTGAGGTATGATGAGTTCTACAACATGGCATTGAAGCAAGAGGCTGCTCAACTAAGGTGTGATGCTTCCAAGAAGCGAGTCAGATATGCTACTCCTTCTTCCTCTACTCAAGTGGCCAAGCAGCAGAAGTATTGGCTTCCTCCTCCTCCGTTCCGTCGGCCGTATCAGAAGAGCAAAGGTGGCAGTGGATCTTCCCACCCACCCAACCCTGGCTTTCAGAACAAGACTTCGTCTCAAGCTCCAAGATCGAGTGCTCCGTATCACCGTCCGCTTTCAGAGGTCATGTGCAACAAGTGCCAACAGAAGGGTCACTATGCCAACAAGTGTTTCAACCAGAGGCGTCTCCCTGCTCCTCCTCCTGTCAGATCGGCAAGTACAACTGTGGTCAAGCATAACCCCAAGTATGCCAAGGTCAATATGGTGAATGCAGCTCAGGCAGAGGATTCATCAGATGTCATCATGGGTAACCTTCCTGTTAACGATATTCCCGCAAGAGTTCTTTTTGACACTGGTGCATCGCATTGTTTCATCTCGAGACCTTTTGCATCTAAGCATGATTTTGTTACTCAAGTGTTGTCAAAACCGTTGGCTATTGTCTCTCCGGCCCGTCAAATGACATCCCGAGTATGCGTTCCGGATGTTACAATCACTTTGGGTGACTATAAGTTCTTGTCCTCTCCAAATGTTCTTGGTGAGTCAGATATTGATCTTATTCTCGGAATGGATTGGCTTTCTAAGCACAAGGCTCAGCTTGATTGTGCAGCCAGGCAGATTCAATTGACTCATTCGTCTGAGGATGTAATTGTCTTTGCCGCTCGTGATGATACAATCCGTCTGTTTTCTCTCAATGAGAAGGGTGAATTGGATGCTATCTCGCAGATTCCAGTCGTTTGCGAATATCAAGACGTCTTTCCAGAAGAGCTTCCAGGAATGCCTCCGCACCGGCCAGTTGAATTCGTTATTGATCTTGAGCCTGGCACGGAACGTGTGTGCAAGCGTCCTTACAAGCTCGGACCTGAAGAGTTGAAGGAGCTGAAGAAGCAACTCGATATTCAAGAGAGAATGGGTCTCATCCGGCCTAGTTCTTCTCTGTGGGGTTGTGGTGTTCTTTTTGTGAAGAAGAAGGATGGAACGGACTGACTTTGTGTTGATTACCGTCCATTGAACAAGAAGACCATCAAGAACAAATACCCACTTCCCAACATCAACGAGCTGTTCGAACAACTCAAAGGTGCCCAAGTATTCTCCAAGCTTGATCTCCATATGGGTTATCATCAGATTCGAATCCGTGAGCAAGATATTCCCAAGACGGCTTTCAGGACAAGCTATGGTTCATATGAATACACTGTCATGTCTTTTGGCCTCGTCAACGCTCCTCCGATGTTCTCTCGCATGATGAACTTCATCTTCAATGCCTACACCAATGACTTCGTTTTGGTCTATCTCGACGACATTCTGGTTTTCTCGAAGAACAAGGAAGATCATGCCAAGCACTTGCGTTTGGTACTCGATAAGCTGAGGGAACACCAGTTCTACGCCAAGTTCTCCAAGTGTGAATTTTGGCTCGATGAGATTCTTTATCTTGGTCATATCATCTCTGCCAAGGGCATTGCGGTGAATCCTGAGAAGGTGTCTGCAATTGTGAATTGGGAACCTCCTCAGAACGTGAAGCAACTCTGTAGCTTCCTCGGTCTCGCAAGCTACTGCCGAAGATTCGTTGAAAACTTTTATAAGATCACGAAGCCTCTCTCAAATCTTCTCCAGAAGCATGTCAAGTACCCGGAGTGTGACATTGCTTTCAACACTTTGAAAGAGAAATTGATCACTGCTCCAGTTCTGACTCCGCTTGAGGAATCCAAACCGTACGAGGTCTTTTGTGATGCCTCTCTCCAAGGTCTCGGTGCAGTGTTGATGCAAGAGAAGAAAGTTGTGGCTTATACCTCTCGCCAGTTGAAGCCCAATGAGAAGAACTACCCCACTCATGATCTCGAGTTGGCGGCAGTTGTGCATGCTCTTTTGACTTGGAGACATCTCTTATTGGGAAGAAAAGTGGATATTTTCACTGGTCACAAGAGTCTCAAGTACATTTTCACTCAGCCTAATCTCAACCTCAGGCAAACTCGATGGGTCGAAATGATTCAAGAGTATAATCCGAGTATCGAGTATACTCCAGGCAAGGCCAATGTGATTGCTGACGCACTGAGCAGGAAGGCTTATTGCAACAGTCTGATTCTCAAGCCTTATCAACCCGAGCTTTGTGAAGCTTTCCGCAAACTTAATCTGCAAGTTGTTCCTCAAGGTTTCCTCGCCAACCTTCAAGTCTCTCCTACCTTGGAAGACCAGATTCGCCAAGCCCAGCTTCTTGACGCTATGGTGAAAAAGGTGAAGATTGGGATTTCCAAGAGTTAACCCAAGTACAAGTGCTACCACCTTGATGACAAGGATACTCTTTTCTTCGAGGATCGTATTGTCGTACCCAAATGTGACCTTCGTAAAGTGATCATGAACGAGGCTCACAATTCTCTCCTCTCCATCCACCCTGGGAGCACGAAGATGTATCAGGACCTCAAGCAGGCTTATTGGTGGACTCGAATGAAGCGCGAGATTGCTCAATTCGTGAATGAATGTGATGTCTGCAGAAGAGTGAAGGCAGAACATCAAAGGCCAGCGGGTCTCCTCCAACCCCTTGCCATTCCAGAATGGAAGTTTGACCATATTGAGATGGACTTCGTGACTGGGTTTCCAAAGTCCAAGCGTGGCAATGATGCTATATTCGTTGTCATCGACAAACTCACTAAAGTGGCTCACTTTCTGCCTATCAAAGAGTCGATCACTGCAGCTCAATTGGCGGAACTCTATACCTCTCGAATTGTCTCTCTGCACGGTATTCCACAAGTGATCTCTTCAGACCATGGCAGCATCTTTACCTTCAAGTTTTGGGATTCTTTTCAGAAGGCCATGGGCACCAACATCCATTTCAGCACAACTTTCCATCCTCAAACTAGCAGTCAAGTCGAGCGTGTCAACCAGATTCTTGAAGATATGCTCAGGGCTTGTGTGATCTCCTTCGGCATGAAGTGGGAGGATTGTCTTCCATATGCTGAATTCTCCTACAACAATAGTTTCCAAGCAAGTTCGGGAAAGGCCCCATTTGAAATTCTGTATGGCAGGAATTGCCGTACCCGTCTCAACTGGTGTGAAACCGGTGAACGTCAGCTTTTGGGAAATGACTTAATCACAGAGGCAGAGGAAATGTGCAAAGTCATTCGAGCTAACCTCAAAGCAGCCCAATCCCGCCAGAAGAGCTACTATGATAGTAAGCACCGTGATTTGTCTTTCGAGATCGGAGATCATGTTTACCTTCGCGTCTCTCCTATGAAAGCTACTCGTTGCTTCGGTATCAAAGGGAAGCTTGCCCCTAGATACGTGGGACCTTTCAAGATTGTCAGCAAGAGAGGCGATCTCGCCTATCAACTCGAGCTTCCTTCAAACTTTGCAAATGTTCATGACGTGTTCCATGTCTCTCAGCTTCGAAAGTGCTTCAAGACTCCTGACCACACTGTCAACTTCGAGGACATTGAGCTCCAAGAAGATCTCTCTTATCGTGAGCACCCAGTTGCTATTCTTGAAGAGACTGAACGCAAGACTCGCAACAAGTCAATCAAATTCCTCAAAGTCAAGTGGTCACACCATTCCGACCGTGAAGCTACCTGGGAACGCGAGGATCACCTCCGTTCTAAGTACCCGATGCTCTTTCAGTCCTAGATCTCGGGACGAGATCCTTTCGTAGTGGTGGAGTGTTGTAACACCCCGGATGTAACTTACCCAATATGTATTCCAACTCTTGCCGTTTCCGGCCTTAAGTTATTTTATTTTCTCGGGTTCAGATTTTTCTCTCCGTGTGTTGTTGTCGTTGTCATGCATCTCATATCATGTCATCATGTGCATTGCATTTGCATACGTGTTCATCTCATGCATCCGAGCATTTTCCCCGTTGTCCGTTTTGCATTCCGGCGCTTCGTTCTCCTCCGGTGGTCAATTCTACCTTTTCTTTCATGTGTGGGGATTAAACATTTCACGATTGGACCGAGACTTGCCAAGCGGCCTTGGTTTACTACCGGTAGACCGCCTGTCAAGTTTCGTACCATTTGGACTTCGTTTGATGCTCCAACGGTTAACCGAGGGACCGAGAAGGCCTCGTGTGTGTTGCAGCCCAACACCCTTCCAATTTATCCCAAAAACCACAAAATACCTCTCCATCATCTAGAGCGTTCGATCATGATCGCGTGGCTGAAAACCGCACCTCATTTGGACTCTCCTAGCTCCTCCTATGCCTATATAAAGATCCCCTCCGAAATTCTCCTTCCCCTTCCCCCGAAACCCTAGTCTCCTTCGTCTCCACGCGCCGGCGGACACTTTTCCGTCCGACCGGACACGTCCACTCCGCCTGTCCATGCCACGTGGCGCCTCCCTATTCGCCTAGTCGCCGCGCCCACTTCGCCGCGCCTCCACCCGCGCGCCGGCCCGCTCGGCCCGCGTAGGGCCCCCGCGGGCCCGAAGCTCCACGACGCCCGGTCGTCGGCCGCTGCCTCCAC
>NC_057797.1:414613863-414618046 GCF_018294505.1 Triticum aestivum | reverse complement strand
CTGCCTCCACGGAGTCACCGCGCACCATCGCCGACCTCCGCCTCTCCCCCGCCGTCCGCCGCCGCCAAGCCGCGTCGGGGCCGCGCCCGACGACCGCCGTCACCTCCTCCGCCGCCCTCATGCCCGGATCCGGCTCCCTCTCCCTCCTCCTCCTTGGAACGGCAAGTCCGGCGACCCTCCGGCAACCTCGAAGCTCCGGCCGATGAACCTCGTAGAACGCGCCGGATCTGGATCTGGAAGATTGGATTAGGTTGACTTTTTGCCCTGAAGCCCTAATTTTATTGCTATGTTCATCATGTCGTATCTCCTCATCCGTACCTCCGTTTTGGGCATATAGCATATCAAAATGTTCGTCTCAGAGAGTACATCATTTCATTCCATTGCATCATTTTTATTTGAGTTCATCTTGATGCCCGAAATGCTGTTGGAAGAGTGCTACTTGGGATAATTGTCAGATCTGCTGCTCCATTTAGATATCTGTCATTTTTGTCATGATTATTGTGTGCATGATATGCCCTGGTGCTCTACATATGTTTTGTTAAGGGTTTTGCCATCTTTCCAGAGGTGCAACCCATGTATTTTTGTGATGTGTGTGGTGACTAGTACAAGCTTGCAAAGTGAGGCACTTGGTAATGCTGATTTCAGGGACTTAGCATTTCCACTAAGTCCTTGACCTGTTTATCTCATATGGCCATATGTTCATGTTGTTTCCTAGTGATCCGTGCCTCTTTTGAGGATGATCAGTAAGGATGTTTTATTAATCTTGTAGTGCTCTATCCATCCATGTCTTTGTTTGAAATTATGGAGCACCCTAGCTTGAGTCAATCGAGCTCTACTTTTGTCATTTTGTGAATCTGGGCAGATTGTCTACTTGTTAGCAATTTTGCCGGGGATGTTGTAATTGATCCGTGCATGCTATGTTATTGTTCTTGCCATGTCTAGCTTGCATTTTACATATCCTTGATGGGTGTATTCTTAGATTATCATGACATGCTCCGTAGTGAGTGCATCGAGCTTGTAAACATGCGTACTTGAGATATGTTTCAGCATGCTCCAGTTTTCACTAAGTATGAGAACTGTTTATGCTTTTGCTATGTTCACATGCTTGCAAATGTGTTTTCTGATCCCTTTTGGATCAAGGTCACTAAGGGACTTTTGTTAAGCTTTTTGAGTAGCTCCATGCCATGTTTTACTTTGCCATGTTCAGGTCCTGTAGCATGTAGTTTTGTTGCTCCAAAGAGTGCTATCTGATCTGGAATTCCAGACAAGTGTTAATTTCACCAAGTCTGAAATCTCATTACCATATGCATTTTTGCCATGCTTGTTTGAACCTGTTAATTGATGAATTGGCCGTAGCTCAGTGCTAGACTTTTGTTAAGCATCTTGAGTGGATCCCTGACATGTATTTTGATGCCATGTTTGAGTGATGTAGCATGTTCATCTCATTGCATTTAGATGGCTACTTGCTGTAATTGCAGACCGGTGTCATATTTGAATCGCTTGCCATTTCCAAACCGTAACTCTGATTCCGGCGTTCTTTATATCGTTTTCAAGAGATTTCATCTCACCTTTCCAGTGGCACACTTGGATTTCCAAGTTGAGGCCAGGTTCATGCATTCCTTGTCAAATCTTGCATATGCATCACATATTGTATCCCGCATAGCATACCATGTTTGCATCATATTGTTTTAGCTTTGCACGTGGTTGATTGTGTCCTTGTTGCTTGTTTGTCTTCTCTGGGTAAAGCTAGGAGACGAGTTCGCTAACGAGGAGCCCATTGAGTTTGCTTTCGAGGATCCAGTCAACTCTAACAACTTTGCAGGGAAGATGATCATACCCTCGAAATCACTACTATCTTTGCTTTCCTAGATGCTCGCTCTTTTGCTACGCTATGATACGATGCCTACCACTTGGTTATCATGCCTCCCAAATTGCCATGTCAAACCTCTAACCCACCATGTGCTAGCAAACCGTTGATTGGCTATGTTACCGCTTTGCTCAGCCCCTCTTATAGCATTGCTAGTTGAAGGTGAAGATTGGAGACCGTTCCTTGTTGGAACATTATTTACTTGTTGGGATATCATTATATTGCCATGTTATCTTAATGCATCTATATACTTGGTAAAGGGTGGAAGGCTCGGCCTCTCGCCTAGTGTTTTGTTCCACTCTTGCCGCCCTAGTTTCCGTCATATCGGTATTATGTTCCCGGATTTTGCGTTCCTTACGCGGTTGGGTTATAATGGGGACCCCTTGATAGTTCGCCTTGATTAAAGCTTTTCCAGCAATGCCCAACCTTGGTTTTACAATTTGCCACCTAGGCTCTTTTTCCCTTGGGTTTCCGGAGCCCGATGGTCATCTTATTTTAAACCCCCCCGGGCCAGTGCTCCTCTGAGTGTTGGTCCAACCTAGAGCCCCTTGAAGCGCCACCTCGGGGAAACTCGAGGGCTGGTTTTAGTTGTACGGATTGCTTATCCGATTGTGCCCTGAGAATGAGATATGTGCAGCTCCTATCGGGATTTGTCGGCACATTCGGGCAGTGTTGCTGGATTAGTTTTAACCTGTTGAAGTGTCTTGAAGAACCGAGGTACCGAGTCTGATCGGAACGTCTCGGGAGGAGGTCTATTCCTTCGTTGACCGTGAGAGCTTGTCATGGGCTATGTTGGGACTCCCCTGCAGGGATTTGAACTTTCGAAAGCCGTGCCGGCGGTTATGGGCAGATGGGAATTTGTTAATGTCCGGTTGTAGATAACTTGAACCTTAATTTAATTAAAATGAATCAACAGTGTGATTTACCGTGATGGCCTCTTCTCGGCGGAGTCCGGGAAGTGGACACGGTGTTGGAGTAATGCTTGCGCAGGTTGTTCTCTAGATTCTCGCTCGCGCTTTGCCTCCTCTTCTCGCTCACTTTTGCGAAGAGGTTAGCCACCATATATGCTAGTCGCTTGCTGCAGCTCCACTTATATTTACCTTGCCTTACCTATTAAGTTTAAATAGTCTTGATCGCGAGGGTGCGAGATTGCTGAGTTCCCGTGGCTCACAGATTACTATTAAACCAGATGCAGGGCCTGATGATTCCTCTCCAGGTGACGCGCTTGAGCTCAAGTGGGAGTTCGACGAGGACTCTCAGTGATACTATGTTTCTTTTCCTGATGATCAGTAGTGGTGCCCAGTTGGGGTGATCGGGACCGTGTCGCATGTTGGGTTGTCTTTTATTTTGGCGCCGTAGTCAGGCCATGAGTGTTTGAATGTTGTAATGCTATTTATGTACTTGATTGACGTGGCGAGTGTAAGCCAACTATGTTATCTCCCCTTTTATTATCTATATTACATGGGATGTTGTGAAGATTGCCTAACTTGCGACATATGCCTTCAATGCAATTATGTCTCTAAGTCGTGCCTCGACACGTGGGAGCTATAGTCGCATCGAGGGTGTTACAAGTTGTTGTAACACCCCGGATGTAACTTACCCAATATGTATTCCAACTCCTGCCGTTTCCGGCCTTAAGTTATTTTATTTTCTCGGGTTCGGGTTTTTGTCTCCATGTGTTGTTGTCGTTGTCATGCATCTCATATCATGTCATCATGTGCATTGCATTTGCATACGTGTTCATCTCATGCATCCGAGCATTTTCCCCGTTGTCCATTTTGCATTCCGGCGCTTCGTTCTCCTCCGGTGGTCAATTCTACCTTTCTTTCGTGTGTGGGGATTAAACATTTCCGGATTGGGCCGAGACTTGCCAAGCGGCCTTGGTTTACTACCGGTAGACCGCCTGTCAAGTTTCGTATCATTTGGACTTCGTTTGATGCTCCAACGGTTAACCGAGGGACCGAAAAGGCCTCGTGTGTGTTGCAGCCCAACACCCCTCCAAGTTGGCCCAAAACCAACCAAAACCTTCTCCATCATCTAGAGCGTTTGATCACGATCGCGTGGCCGAAAACCGCACCTCATTTGGACTCTCCTAGTTCCCTCTACCTCTATATAAAGACCCCCTCCTCCAAATTCGCGGATCCCCTCTCCCAAACACTAAAAAATCGGATCTCCGCCGCCGCCGGACGCGTCCGGACGAGTCGGACGCGTCCGGATCCGCCACCGCCACCATGTGGCACCTCCCCACTCGCCCGCGAGCGCCCCACATCGCCGGCCCGTGAAGCCCGCCGCGGGCCCTCTCCGGCCCGCGCTCGG
>NC_057797.1:414604553-414613482 GCF_018294505.1 Triticum aestivum | reverse complement strand
CGCCGAGGAGCGCCACGCCCGCGCCGCCCGACCTTCCTCTCCGCCGCCCGAAGCCCGCCGGCGCCGCCCCCGCTCTTCTTCGGCACGGGTCCGCCGCCGCCTGCCTCCTCGATTCCGGCCGATGATCCTCGGGAGTCGCGCCACTGCTACAGTACACGGGGGCTAGATCTGGATCCGGTTTCGTCTCGGTTGACTTTCTTTGCCCGAAACCCAAATAATTTGCTATATTCATCATGTCGTATCTCCTCATCCGTAGCTCCGTTTTGGGCACATAGCATATCAAAATGTTCGCATCAGAGAGTACATCATTTCATTCCATTGCATCATTTTCATTTGAGTTCATCTTGATGCCCGAAATGTTGTTGGAAGAGTGCTACTTGAGATAATTGTCAGATCTGCAGCTCCATTTAGATATTTGTCATTTTTGCCATGATTAATGTGTGCATGATATGCCCTGGTGCTCTACATATGTTTTGTTAAGGGCTTTTCCATCTTTCCAGAGGTGCAACCCATGTATTTTTGTGATGTGTGTGGTGACTAGCACAAGCTTGCAAAGTGAGGCACTTGGTAATGCTGATTTCAGGGACTTAGCATTTCCACTAAGTCCTTGACCTGTTTATCTCATATGGCCATATGTTCATGTCGTTTCCTAGTGATCCGTGCCTCTTTTGAGGATGATCAGTAAGGATGTTTCATTAATCTTGTAGTGCTCTATCCATCCATGTCTTTGTTTGCAATTATGGAGCACCCTAGCTTGAGTCAATCGAGCTCTACTTTTGCTACTTCGTGAATCCGGGCAGATTGTCTACTTGTTAGCAATTTTGCCGGGGATGTTGTAGTTGATCCATGCATGCTATGTTATTGTTCTTGCGATGTCTAGCTTGCATTTTGTGTATTCTTGATGGGTGTATGCTTAGATTATCATGACATGCTCCGTAGTGAGTGCATCGAGCTTGTAAACATGCCTACTTGAGATCTGTTTCAGCATGCTCCACTTTTCACTAAGTATGAGAACTGTTTATGCTTTTGCTATGTTCACATGCTTGCAAATGTGTTTTTTGATCCCTTTTGGCTCAAGGTCACTAAGGGACTTTTGTTAAGCTTTTTGAGTAGCTCCATGCCATGTTTACTTTGCCATGTTCAGGTCCTGTAGCATGTAGTTTTGTTGCTCCAAAGAGTGCTATCTGATCTGGCATTCCAGAGAAGTGTTAATTTCACTAAGTTTGAAATCTATTTACCATATGCATTTTTGCCATGCTTGTTTGAACCTGTTAATGGATGAATTGGCCGTAGCTCAATGCTAGACTTTTGTTAAACATCTTGAATGCATCCCTGCCATGTATTGTTATGCCATGTTTGAGTGTTGTAGCATGTTCATCTTGTTGCATTTAGATGGCTACTTGCTGTAAATCGCAGATCGTGGTCATATTGAATCGCTTGCCATTTCCAAACCGTGACTCCGATTCCGGCGTTCTTTATAACGTTTTCAAGCGATTTCATCTCATATTTCCAGGCACACTTGGTTTTCCAAGTTGAGGCCACATTCATGCATTCCTTGTCAAATCTTGCATATGCATCACATATTGCATCCCGCATAGCATACCATGTTTGCATCATATTGTTTGAGCTTTGTACGTGGTTGATTGTGTCCTTGTTGCTTGTTTGTCTTGTCTGGGTAGAGACGGAAGACGAGTTCGCTAATGAGGAGCCCGTTGAGTTTGCTTTCGAGGATCCAGTCAACTCTGACAACTTTGCAGGCAAGATGATCATACCCTCGAAATCACTACTATCTTTGCTTTGCTAGATGCTCGCTCTTTTGCTATGCCAATGCTACGATGCCTACCACTTGCTTTCAAGCCTCCCAAATTGCCATGGCAAACCTCTAACCCACCATGTCCTAGCAAACCGTTGATTGGCAATGTTACCGCTTTGCTCAGCCCCTCTTATAGCGTTGATAGTTGCAGGTGAAGATTGGAGACCATTCCTTGTTGGAACATTATTTACTTGTTGGGATATCATTATATTGCCATGTTATCTTAATGCATCTATGTACTTGGTAAAGGGTGGAAGGCTCGGCCTCTCGCCTAGTGTTTTGTTCCACTCTTGCCACCCTAGTTTCCGTCATATCGGTGTTATGTTCCCGGATTTTGCGTTCCTTACACGGTTGGGTTATAATGGGAACCCCTTGATAGTTCGCCTTGATTAAAGCTTTTCCAGCAATGCCCAACCTTGGTTTTACCATTTGCCACCTAGCCTCTTTTTCCCTTGGGTTTCCGGAGCCCGAGGGTCATCTTATTTTAAACCCCCCCGGGCTAGTGCTCCTCTGAGTGTTGGTCCAACCTAGAGCCCCTTGCAACGCCACCTCGAGGAAACTCGAGGGCTGGTTTTAGTTGTACGGATTGCTTATCCGATTGTGCCCTGAGAACGAGATATGTGCAGCTCCTATCGGGATTTGTCAGCACATTCGGGTGGTGTTGCTGGATTTGTTTTAACCTGTCAAAGTGTCTTGAAGAACCGAGGTACCGAGTTTGATCGGAACGTCTCGGGAGGAGGTCTATTTCTTTGTTGACCGTGAGAGCTTGTCGTGGGCTAAGTTGGGACTCCCCTGCAGGGATTTGAACTTTCAAAAGCCATGCCTGCGATTATGGGCAGATGGGAATTTGTTAATGTCCGGTTGTAGATAACTTGAACCTTAGCTTAATTAAAATGAACCAACAGTGTGAGTTACCGTGATGGCCTCTTCTCAGCGGAGTCCGGGAAGTGGACACGGTGTTGGAGTAATGCTTGCGCAGGTTGTTCTCTAGATTACTCGCTCACGCTTTGCCTCCTCTTCTTGCTCTCTTTTGCGAACAGGATAGCCACCATATATGCTAGTCGCTTGCTGCAGCTCCACATATTTTCCTTGCCGTACCTATTAAGCTTAAATAGTCTTGATCATGAGGGTGCGAGATTGCTGAGTCCGTGTGGCTCACAGATTACTATTACACCAGATGAAGGGCCTGATGATTCCACTCCAGGTGACGCGCTTGAGCTCAAGTGGGAGTTCGACGAGGACTCTCAGTGATACTATGTTTCTTTTCCTGATGATCAGTAGTGGTGCCCAGTTGGGGTGATCGGGACCGTGTCGCATGTTGGGTTGTCTTTTATTTTGGCGCCGTAGTCGGGCCATGAGTGTTTGAATATTGTAATGCTATTTATGAACTTGATTGACGTGGCGAGTGTAAGCCAACTATGTTATCTCCCCTTTATTATTTATATTACATGGGATGTTGTGAAGATTGCCTAACTTGCGACATTGCCTTCAATGCGATTATGCCTCTAAGTCGTGCCTCGACACATGGGAGCTATAGTCGCATCGAGGGTGTTACAAGTTGGTATCAGAGCCTTCCCCGACCTTAGGAGCCCCACTGATTGATCGTTTTTTAGCAGCCAAGTTGTGTCTAGAAAAATGTTTTGAGTCATTTAGGAATTATATATTGGAGAGTTTAGGAATTTTGTTTACTTCCCAGTCTCCTCATCGCTCTGGTAAGGCATCCTGACATAGAGTTTTGACTCTTCTCTTCTCAAATTTCACTAAAAAAAATTTAGGATCACGCGAGTATCTTGGAATCGTTCCGATGGTTTTGTGACGAGAACACTGTCTTGGTGCCTCCTGTCAGGGGTTTTGTGGCAGTGTCCCGGGGAGTTGAGCTCCGAGGTGTTGTCGTCATAATTCTATCGTTGCAGTTCTGGAATACCTGAGTTTAGTACGCCAACATCGAAAATCTCTTTTATGCAGTTCATTGGTGAGATAACCTCGACGCCACCCAGTACTGGGGCGGGAGTTTGGGAGTATCGCCATAACTTGTATAACGGATGCTTTTTGAAGGTTGAGGTAGATGGTTTCCGAAGTTTTTCTCGGTTATGTGTTGAAGGATGGATACAGCTGGATGTAGGATTTGCTAGATTTGGGTGAGATATTATGCTTCCCCTGTATCCTCAACACCTGATTGCATAACCGGAAAGGTTCGGGAGTTTCATAGGTGGAAATTCTTGTAGCTCTAGTTTCTTCTTCCACGGGTATTGGTTTGAGATTGGGATTTCTTACCGATTATTCGTTCTTGATCCGTACCTTGTTGATTTATTTCTCTACCTAAATTCTAAGTGGCTTCTCAATTTATGGATATGTGACCATTTCAAGAGGAATGCATTCGTTCATTTTGTTCGGGTGTGAAGACTATATGTTGCTATTTTCATTCCGTTGGATTCAACTTCAATATTTATCTATCCATGTGCTAATGGATGTCAACCTCTTCAGGATGGCTCCTCCAACGCGCACAACTCCGAATCCTGATCCGCCACCACCTCCACCTCCTCCGGAGGCATGGCAAGCTGTGATGGCCGCAACCAATGCAAACACGCAGTTGATCATGCAAATTCTTCAAGAGCGTAATCAAGAGAATGAAGGCAACCAAGGGAACCAAGGCAACAATCAGAATCACTTTGCTACACTCAAACAGTTCCTTGCTAATGGGCCAAAGACTTTCAGCAATTGTGTCAAGGCAACTGATGCTGACGATTGGCTCGTGGATCTATGCAAGCATTTCGAGTGCAGTAACGTCAGGCCTGAGGACTTTGTCAAGTTCGCTTCCTTCCAACTCAAAGACCAAGCTGCAGAATGGTTCCAGCAGTACAAGGATTCCAGAGGAGGACGTGTGATTACGTGGGATGAATTCCGTCAAGACTTCAAAGCTCAGCATGTCCCTCAGAGCGTGGTTGAAAGAAAGCGTGAGGAATTGCGCAACCTGAAGCAAGGCTCTTTGTCTGTCTATGACTACAACAAGTTGTTCCAGAAGCTCGCCCGTTTTGCCAAGCAGGACGTCCCAGATGAGAAGAGCATGATATACCAATTCAGGGGTGGTCTCAGAGAAGAAATCCAACTAGCTCTTGTTCTCTTTGAGCCCTTGAGGTACGATGAGTTCTACAACATGGCATTGAAGCAACAGGCCGCTCAAGTGAGGTGTGATGCTTCCAAGAAGCGAGTCAGAGATGTTACTCCTTCTTCCTCTACTCAAGTGGCCAAGCAGCAGAAGTATTGGCTTCCTCCTCCGTTCCGTCAGCCGTATCAGAAGAGCAAAGGTGGTAGTGGATCTTCCCACCCACCCAACCCTGGCTTTCAAAACAAGACTTCATCTCAAGCTCCAAGATGGAGTGCTCTGTATCACCGTCCGCTTTCAGAGGTCACGTGCAACAAGTGCCAACAGAAGGGTCACTATGCCAACAAGTGTTTCAACCAGAGGCGTCTCCCTCCTCCTCCTCCTGTCAGATCGTCAAGTACAGCTGTGGTCAAGCATAACCCCAAGTACGCCAAGGTCAATATGGTGAATGCAGCTCAGGCAGAGGATTCATCAGATGTCATCATGGGTAACCTTCCTGTTAATGATATTCCCGCAAGACTTCTTTTTGACACTGGTGCATCGCATTGTTTCATCTCGAGACCTTTTGCATCTAAGCATGATTTTGTTACTCAAGTGTTGTCGAAACCGTTGGCTATTGTCTCTCCGGCCCGTCAAATGACATCTCGAGTATGCGTTCCGGATGTTACAATCACTTTGGGTGACTATAAGTTCTTGTCCTCTCCAAATGTTCTTGGTGACTCAGATATTGATCTTATTCTCGGAATGGATTGGCTTTCTAAGCACAAGGCTCAGCTTGATTGTGCAGCCAAGCAGATTCAATTGACTCATTCGTCTGAGGATGTAATTGTCTTTGCCGCTCATGATGATACAATCCGTCTGTTTTCTCTCAATGAGAAGGGTGAATTGGATGCTATCTCGCAGATTCCAGTCGTTTGCGAATATCAAGACGTCTTTCCAGAAGAGCTTCCAGGAATGCCTCCGCACCGGCCAGTTGAATTCGTTATTGATCTTGAGCCTGGCACGGAACCTGTGTGCAAGCGTCCTTACAAGCTCGGACCTGAAGAGTTGAAGGAGCTGAAGAAGCAACTCGATATTCAAGAGAGAATGGTCTCATCTGGCCTAGTTCTTCTCTGTGGGGTTGTGGTGTTCTTTTTGTGAAGAAGAAGGATGGAACGGACCGACTTTGTGTTGATTACTGTCCATTGAACAAGAAGACCATCAAGAACAAAATGATCAATAAGTGGGGGCCCCTAAGGTCGGGGAAGGCTCTGATACCAACTTATAACACCCTCGATGCGACTATAGCTCCCACGTGTCGAGGCACGACTTAGAGGCATAATCGCATTGAAGGCAATGTCGCAAGTTAGGCAATCTTCACAACATCCCATGTAATATAAATAATAAAGGGGAGATAACATAGTTGGCTTACACTCGCCACGTCAATCAAGTACATAAATAGCATTACAACATTCAAACACTCATGGCCCGACTACGACGCCAAAATAAAAGACAACCCAACATGCGACACGGTCCCGATCACCCCAACTGGGCACCACTACTGATCATCAGGAAAAGAAACATAGTATCATTGAGAGTCCTCGTCGAACTCCCACTTGAGCTCAAGCGCGTCACCTGGAGCGGAATCATCAGGCCCTGTATCTGGTATGGAAGTAATCTGTGAGCCAAGGGAAAAAGAGGCTAGGTGGCAAATGGTAAAACCAAGGTTGGGCATTGCTGATAAAGCTTTAATCAAGGCGAACTATCAAGGGGTTCCCATTATAACCCAAGCGCGTAAAGAACGCAAAATCCGGGAACATAACACCGATATGACGGAAACTAGGGCAGCAAGAGTGGAACAAAACACCAGGCATAAGGCCGATCCTTCCACCCTTTACCAAGTATATAGATGCATTAATTAAATAATATATATTGTGATATCCCAACAAGCAAAACATGTTCCAACAAGGAACAAGATCTCCATGTTCCAACAAGGAACATACTTCAATCTTCACCTGCAACTAACAACGCTATAAGAGGGGCTGAGCAAAGCGGTAACACAGCCAAACAATGGTTTGCTAGGACAAGCTGGGTTAGAGGCTTGGTTCAACAATATGGAAGGCTTGAAAGCAAGTGGTAGGCATCGTACCATTGGCATAGCAAAAGAGCGAGCATCTAGCAAAGCAAAGATAGTAGTGATTTCGAGGGTATGATCATCTTGCCTGTAAAGTTGTCAGAGTTGCCTAGATCCTCGAAAGCAAACTCAACGGGCTCCTCGTTAGCGAACTCGTCTCCCGACTCTACCCAAACAAGACAAACAAGCAAACGAAGCACAATCAACCACGTGCAAGCTTAAACAATAAGATGCAAACATGGTATGCTACGCGGGATGCAATATGTGATGCATATGCAAGATTTGACAAGGAATGCATGAACTTGGCCTCAACCTGGAAAACCAAGTGTTCCATTGGAAAGATGAGATGAAATCGCTTGAAAATGATATAGAGAACACCGGAATCGGAGTCACGGTTTGGAAATGGCAAGCGATTCAAATATGACCATGATTTGCGATTTACAGCAAGTAGCCATCTAAATGCAACAAGAAGAACATGCTACAGCACTCAAACATGGCATAAAAATACATGGCAGGGCTCCACTCAAGATGCTTAACAAAAGTCTAGCACTGAGCTACGGCCAATTCATCCATTAATAGGTTCAAACAAGCATGGCAAAAATGCATATGGTAAACAGATTTCAGACTTAGTGAAATTAACACTTGTCTGGAATCTCAGATCAGATAGCACTCTTTGGAGCAACAAAACTACATGCTACAGGACCTGAACATGGCAAAGTAAAACAAGGCATGGAGCTACTCAACAAGCTTAACAAAAGTCCCTTAGTGACCTTGAGCCAAAATGGATCAGAAAACACATTTGCAAGCATGTGAACATAGCAAAAGCATAAACAGTTCTCATACTTAGTGAAAACTGGAGCATGCTGAAACATATCTCAAGTAGGCATGTTTACGAGCTCGATGCACTCACTACGGAGCATGTCATGATAATCTAAGCATGCACCCATCAAGAATACACAAAATGCAAGCTAGACATGGCAAGAACAATAACATAGCATGCATGGATCAACTACAACATCCCCGGCAAAATTGCTAACAAGTAGACAATCTGCCCGGATTCACGAAGTAGCAAAAGTAGAGCTCGATTGACTCAAGCTAGGGTGCTCCATAATTGCAAACAAAGACATTGATGGATAGAGCACTACAAGATTAATAAAACATCCTTACTGATCGTCCTCAAAAGAGGCACGGATCACTAGGAAACGACATGACCATATGGCCATATGAGATAAACAGGTCAAGGACTTAGTGGAAATGCTAAGTCCCTGAAATCAGCATTACCAAGTGCCTCACTTTGCAAGCTTGTACTAGTCACCACACACATCACAAAAATACATGGGTTGCACCTCTGGAAAGATGGCAAAACTCTTAACAAAACATATGTAGAGCACCAGAGCATATCATGCACACAATAATCATGGAAAAAATGACAAATATCTAAATGGAGCAGCAGATCTAACAATTATCTCAAGTAGCACTCTTCTAACAGCACTTCGGGCATCAAGATGAACTCAAATGAAAATGATGAAATGGAATGAAATGATGAACTCTCTGAGACGAACATTTTGATATGCTATATGCCCAAAACGGAGTTACGGTTGCAAAGTTACGATGCGATGAACAAGGGCATTTGAACTAGGGTTTCGGGAGAAAGTCAACCGTCGGGATCCAGATCCAGATCCGGGGCACGCGGTTCGAGGTCTGTCAGCCGGAGTTCGCTCAAGCTCGCCGGAGCAGGGACTTACCGGAGAGGGGCCTTGAGAGGAGGAGGGGCCGACCGGTGAGGAGGCTTGCCGGGGCGGCGACTCAGCGGCGGCGGGCGGCGCGGGACCGGGCCGGCGAACTCGGGTGGCGGCGAGCTCGCGCCGGCGAGGATTCCGGTGATGGCGCGACGGAGCTG